>NW_024055687.1:0-40230 GCF_902713615.1 Scyliorhinus canicula
GCAATGTTTTGAGTGCAGGCTGACAAAATCCGGGTTCGGACGGACTTCACCATAAGGTCTTGAAAGAAGCAGCTAATGAGGGAGTTGATGCACTCGTTTCATTGTCCAAAATTCACTAGATACAAGGAAGATTCTATTAAATTGGAAAATAATGTAACTCCTTTATTCACAAAGGGAGGGGGACAGATGGCTGGAAACTACAGGCCAGTTAGCCTGACATCAGTCATAGGGAACATGTTAGAAGCTATTATTAAAGATGCTATGTCAGATCTCTCAGAAAAATTCAAGGCAATCAGGCACTGTCAACATGGTTTTGTAAAAGGAAAATCACGTTTAACCAATTTATCAGAGTTACTTGATGGACCGCATGACTGTGGATAAAGGGGAACGGGTGACTGTATTGTCCTTAGATTTCCAGAAAGCATTTGATAAGTTGTCATATCAAAGGTTATTTTAGAAAATAAAAACTCAGGATATAAGGGGTAACATACTGGCTTGGACTGAAGATTGGTGAACCAGTGGGAAACAAAGAGTGGACATAAATGGGTATTTTTCTGATTGGGATATGGTGAGTGGTGTCTCACAGGGATCGTACGGGAGACTCAACTTATTATCATTTATATAAATGACTTGGATAAGATACTGAAGGTTCTGTTGCTAAATTTGCAGATAACACAAAGAAAGGTGGGACACTAAATTGTGAGGAATGCAAGACAGCCACATAGGGACATAGATAAGTTAGTGGGCAAAGCCTGGTAAATGGAGAATAATGTGTGAAAATGTGAAAATGCCCATTTTGTGAGGAAGAATAAAATAGGCATATTGTCCAAATGGTGAGAGACTTTCAGAGTTCTGAGACACAGAGGGACCGAGGTGTTACTGTACATTAATCACAAAAGGCTAGCATGCAGGTACAGCAAGTAGTTAGGAAAGCTAATAGACTGTTATTGTGAGGGGAATTGAATACAAACTGGGGAAGTTATGCTTCAGTTATACAGGGCATTGGTGAGACTGCATGTGGAGCACAGGGTACAGTATTGGTCTTACTTTTTAAACAAATCCAATTGAGGGGCAATTTAGCATGGCCAATCCACATGCCCTTCACATCTTTGGGTTGTGGGGGCGATACCGATGCAGACACGGGGTTTCCCAAGATGGCTCCGGAGTATGGCGACTCTCTGTGAGCTCCTTCCCTCTGTCCCTTTCTTTTATTTACGATCAGCGTTCTGACCTACTAAAACTATTTTCCTCTTATATAATTCCGCACTCTAACCAATCACTGTTTTGTCGATGTACCATTTGTCATTGTTCCCTGTTGATTATTCTTGTGTCTACTATGTACGTACTGTGTACGTTCCTCGGCCGCAGAAAAATACTTTTCACTGTACTTCAGTACAAGTGACAATAAATCACATCAAATCAAAATCATATATATATATATACGATGGAAATTTCAGGAGGGTCAATAATAAGGAATATTTATTCCAGCCATGAAATTTTTTTCCCCACTGTCCAGTGTAACCATTTTGGATGCGGATGGAAAACAGTTACATAGATGTTTGTCAGCACAAATTGTAAATGGATAAAGTCTATACCTGGACCAGTTGTGCAAAAGTCTGCACTGTACAAGATCAGTCTTATACTGCCTTATATTAGTATGAAATTCAAACATTTGATTAAGTTGTCAACATAACTGCTACTTTGTGACGGTTTATTTCACTAATTCTCACGAATGGTTCAAACCACTAGTTTATTAACGCTAAAATTATGACATAAATGAAAGAGGGTGCAATAGGTCCATATCTACCTTATTTAGAGGCTTGAGATTTTACATATTTGGACAGTAATGGGAGTACTTGGATTCTGCTGGCCTGTAAGTTTTAACTAGTGTGGTATCAGTGTCTAACCTATACCCAAACTTCCTCAGGTAACAATATAAAAGCTGACAAAAACCATCTGATGGCATCAAATCAATTGAAAGAGCATTTACGCATCCTGTGCTTGTAAAATTAAAAGAAAATTCAGCATGGAATAGTTTTATTTCCATCTACTGAACTTCAATTTTACAAAAGCAGAGAAGAACAACGCCTCCAAATGCATCACTTTCATCTTTTATTTTGAAATTGTATGAGCAGATTGTTCATCATGATCAAGGTGAGAAATGGTGATTTAATTGCTGGCTGTGCACTCTTCCATCTTTGGTTTTTGGCATAAACGATCGGCAAACATTCCCAAAGTCAGGTAGAGCAGATTTGATTCCGAGCACAGTTCCCTGCAATGACCCATACTTCTCACTCCGAGCAACAATCTGCACCTTGTAAATACATGTTTAAGCACATGGTTGATGCATCACTTGCTGAACCAGGGTTGGAGCATAATTTTGGCTTCAAGTTCTGACTTGCTGTTAGGTACGTTAAAGTAAACTTTAAAGTCTCCCGGCCAGCCAGCGAATACTATAATCAAATTCATGGCGCATCTATTTATGTTACAATCACATCCTGTTAAATCACTTAACAAAAACAGCATTGAATGTAATCACTGAAAACTACATCCTGTTGTGCTATTGGCATTACTTTCACTATTTCTGATACCACTCAACCTTATTGCATGCATTAGGTAGGTTAGTACCAACAATTCGCTTGTCTGTCAGCAGACTGGATAACGTGTGAATCTCTTCCCACTCTTGGGGCAGGTAAATGACCTCTCCCCAGTGTTAACCCGCTTGTGTGTCAGCAGGCTGGATGACTGAGTGAATGTCTTCCCACACTGGGAGCATGTGAACAACCTCTTCCCAGTGTGAATTTGCTGGTGTACAGTGAGGTCAGATGATGTCTTGAACCCAGTCCCACAGTAAGAGCACCTGCTCATAAAACCATCCCCTGCAGGTTCCACTACAATACGCACTGTCCGAACTTGTCTGAAATTCAGTACTGGAGGAGCAGAAATTTCCTCTTTAAATATTGAGAAGACTAAACCCTTCCGTCCTCTCTGCAAATTCCACTCCCTCACCAGCAACTCCATCCCTGTCCCTGCTAAATGTCTGAGGGAGAAGGAGCCCGTTCACAACCCTGGTGAAATATTTCCCCCCTGTTGAACTTCCGAACACATATCCACATAATCACCAAGATCACCTATTTCCACCTCAGCAACACAGCCTGACTCCGCCTTGGTGTCTTTTTATCTGCTGCAGAAACCATCACTCATTCTTTTGTTACCTCTCGACCAAATTATTTTAATGCATTCCCAGTCAGCCTCCAATGTTAAACAACCCCCTCCATCCCATCCAAAACTCTGCTACCCATGGGTTTACTCACAACAAGTCTTGTTTACCCATCCCCTTGCTCACTGATCTACAAATGATTCCCTTTTATAAGCACCGAAAGTTGAAATTTCTCATTCTTCTATTGCTACAGTTGTGATCATCCTGATCTCTGTAATCTCCCCCCCCCCCCCCCACCAAACCGCTTGAAGATTTCTGCCCTCATTTAATTCCGGCCAGTACAGCATTCCTTATTTTTCTGACGCTCCACCATTACTGGGCCACAAGCTCTGAAATTTCCTCCTTAAAACTCTGCGACTCTGTAACTCAATTTCCTCTGTTGAGATTCTCCTCAAAGCTAATATGTCCTCTGTGGCTCAGGGCCAATTGTTATTTTGTAACGTTTCTGGTCAAGGCACAATACAAATACGAATTATTGTCACTGCCCTGGACATATATCATTGCTGCCTTATAAATACTCAGAGAGAAACAGTTTTATGGACATTCTGACACGAAGAAACATTTAAATTTTTTTGCCCCCATCAATGATGGCGACTGCGCTCTGCTACGACTGCACCAACAAAGATGGCGGGTGCGCATGTGCACTGCGGCGAGTACACAATTTAAAGGACGTGTGCGCATGCGCATTGCTGTCAGTACGCAACAAAGATGGCGGCCGCTTAGTTCTGTGGGAAAGTTGTAGCTTCTGCTCAGGTCACCGGCTGATTTTCAAAGGATTAAATTGTTGCCTCCGTGAAGGAGGCTTCTTGCTGAATGTTCAGGATTCTCTCCTCCGGATCATCGACCCTCTTCATGGTGTTTTACAGCTGGGCCTCATGAGCTCACAGATATTGAGTCAGCACACTCAGCCTCTGGTCAATAACACGGATAATGTCGACAGTCATCATTTTCACCGCCTCCCGGAGCCTTAGGGCGCGGGATCGAGAGATCTCCCCAGGGTCAGGCCACCATGTGGAAAAAGCAGCTCCATCCCCGCTGAATCCACCTGCGCTGCTTTATCAATGATTTCTTGACCTTTTTCTGGCATAATCCTACCAGACCAAACCTCCCATGCCTTCCAGGGACATCATAACAAATATTAATTCAAAGATTATGTAAATGAGTGCGAGGCAATCAGGGTAAGTGATGAATTATAGGTGTGTGGTGCCAGAACCTGCGGAAAAGCAGCTGCTTTCGTGTCACGTGGGTCCCCCGCCCAACAGATTTCGGATTAATGAGGATGTCCAGGGTTATGGGAAACTGGCAGATAAATGGAGAGAAAGCTGAGATGAGGTGTTTCTGTCCTGTACTGACAGGGATGAATTTTGCTAAATGTTTTCACAGGATACTCCATGAGGAGGAATTACAGACAGAAACCTCAAACGTCACGATCTGATAGTCACTGGATTCCCTGGAACCTGAAGATCATCGGCCTTTCAATGTCGGAGAAATGTTTGCCCGAACTGTCAGCTAAAGATTTAAAACATCAGTGTGACTGAAAAAGCACCGAGATACACACACACACATCCGAGTGAGTGTGTTCCAGTGAACCAGTGAACTTACTGTGGAAAGAGCTTTAACCAGTTACACAGCCTGAAAATAAATCACAACATTCACAGCGGGGAGACACCATACCTGTGTTGTGTCTGTGGAGGAGGGTTCAACTGATTGTCCAATCTGAAGAGACACGAAACCCAAAACATGGAGAAACCATGGAAATGTGGTGACTGTGGGAAGGGATTCCGAGCCCCATCAGAGCTGGAAACGCACCGACGCATTCACACTGGGGAGAGGCCGTTCTCCTGCTCCCAGTGTGGGAAAGGATTTACTGAAGTATACACCCTGCAGACACACCAGCGAGTTCACACTGGGGAGAAGCCATTCGCCTGCTCTCAGTGTGGGAAAGGATTTTGTGATTCATCTCGCCTATTGAGACACCAGCGAATTCACACCGGGGAGAGGCCATTCACCTGCTCTCAGTGTGGGAAAGGATTTAATCAATTATCCACCCTACAGAAACACCAGCGAGTTCACACTGGGGAGAGGCCGTTCTCCTGCCAGTGTGGGAAAGGATTCACTGAAGTATACAGCCTGCAGTCACACCAGCGAGTTCACACCGGGGAGAGGCCATTCACCTGCTCTCAGTGTGGGAAAGGATTTTGTGATCGCGCATATAGACACTGACATTCAGTTTCTACAAAGATGCAAAAAAGCAGACAAGATCCCGAAAGGACTCCTCTCTCTCTGCATCTTTGATGATTTGATTGCCTGCAGGTGCTCGCATTCCGGGGCATCTCTGACTGTGTCTATATAAACATTTCTGGAACAAGCCTTTCCATTCACCTGAAGAAGGAGCCATGCTCCGAAAGCTCGTGTTTGAAACAAACCTGTTGGACTTTAACCTGGTGTTGTAAGACTTCTTACTGTGCTCACCCCAGTCCAACGCCGGCATCTCCACATCATGGCTACCATTGACACCGCAAACTGCCGGCTCAAAGTGGAGAGGATCTCCAGGAAGATCGCGCATATAGACACTGACATTCAGTTTCTACAAAGATGCAAAAAAGCAGACAAGATCCCGAAAGGACTCCTCTCTCTCTGCATCTTTGATGATTTGATTGCCTGCAGGTGCTCGCATTCCGGGGCATCTCTGACTGTGTCTATATAAACATTTCTGGAACAAGCCTTTCCATTCACCTGAAGAAGGAGCCGTGCTCCGAAAGCTCGTGTTTGAAACAAACCTGTTGGACTTTAACCTGGTGTGGGAAGGGATTCACTCAGTTATCTCACCTGCAGTCACACCAGCGAGTTCATACCGGGGAGAGGCCATTCACCTGTTCCCAGTGTGGAAAAGGATTTTGTGATTCATCTCGCCTATTGAGACATCAGTTAATTCACACCGGGGAGAGGCCGTTCATCTGCACGCAGTGTGGGAAAGGATTTACTGAACTGTGTAGTTTGGAGAAACACCAGCGAGTTCACACTGGCGAGAGGCCATTCACCTGCTCTCAGTGTGGGAAGGGATTCACTCAGTTATCTCACCTTCGGAGACACCAGCGAGTTCACACTGGGGAGAGGCCATTCACCTGCTCTCAGTGTGGGAAGGGATTCACTCGGTTATCTCACCTGCAGAGACACCAGCGAGTTCACACTGGGGAGAGGCTGCTCTCAGTGTGGGAAGGGATTCACTCGGTTATCCAACCTGCGGACACACCAGCGAGTTCACACTGGGGAGAGGTCGTTCACCTCTCACTGTGAGACGGGATTGCCTATTTCATCGGACCTGCTGTGATACCAACAATTTCACAATTGATTACAGGGGTTGGATTCGGCTGTGATTGTTTCTGCTCTACAGCCAGGACTGCATTTTGTTCATTCTGACAGGTGGTCAGTGGGGATGGTCGGAGGGTTTCTTTCTGCTGGACTGGCCGGTCTCACCACTTTGCCTCCAGTGGGCTGATTCTCTCTGAGCCTTGTTGCTAATACCTGGCTTCAAATTGCACAAGGATCACAGAGTGAAAGGGTGTTTGGAAGTTTGAAGATATTTAGTTTCCATTTCTGTTTCAAACCTCTCAAAGCCACGTTTCCATGGAGCTGGACCCTGGTGGTTACAAGGTTCTTTTGTTTAATTTATCTGGGTGTTCCTCACAGAAGACACCTATCAGGGTATGAGGGGCAAGTTGTCTGAGGTGGATTGGTAAACTGATTGGTACAGGGAATACCTAATATTTAAGGGGGTTGGTTTGCTCAGTTGGCTGGATGACTGTTTGTGATGCAGAGCAAAGCCAACAGTGAGGATTCAACTCTCATACTGGCTGACTTTATTCATGAAGGCTCCGCCTTCTCAATCAGGCCCCTCGCCTGAGGTGTGCTGACCCTCGGGTTAAATCACCTCCAGTCAGTTCTCTCTCGGTCAAAGAGGAGAGCAGCCTATGGCCCTCTGTGATTTTTGCGACTTTTATTTCACATTATTATGGGCCAGGGTTGAGAGAACATCAAAGTTTGTTTTTCCTCTGGAAGGTAACTCAACAATGTATCCCAATTTTTAAGAACATCCTTGTTTTCCAATTTAATTTGAGGGATGACAAACCTTTCAAAGTACGTTTTAAGCATATTCACATGACACGCGGTGAGTTTTCCTTCTATCTGGTGTTCTTACCACATAATTCACCTCACTTAATTTCCTTTCAATCTGATAAGGTCCACAAAACCTTGCTTTTAAAGGTTCACCTACCACTGGTAACAATACCAAAACTTTATCTCCACTGGCAAAACTACAAACTTTTGCTTTCTTGTCCGCTACCCATTTCATCACATTTTGTGCAACTTTGAAATGTTGTTTAGCCAATTCCCCTGCTCTATTTAATCATTCCCTAAAATTTGACACGTAATCCAATAATGTAAGTTCCGATTGCTCACTCACCAATTTTTCCTTAATCAATTTAAGTGGCCCTCTTACCTAGTGATCAAAAATTAGTTCAAAAGGACTGAATTTGGTTGACTCATTAGGTGCAAATTGCAAACAGTACGAATGGAATTCCTTTGTCCCAATCCTCTGGATAATCGTGACAATAAGCCCTCAACATTGTCTCTAATGTCTGATGCCACCTTTCTAAGGCTCCCTGTGATTCTGGATGGTACGCAATTGATTTAAATTGTTTTATTCCTAAGCAATCCATAACTTCTTTGAATAACCTTATGGTAAAATTTGATCTATGATCCAATAGTATTTCTGTGGGTAGTCCATATCTAGTAAATAATTTAAGTAACTCCACCACAATCTTTCTAGCTGTAATATTGTGTACTGGAATGGCCTCTGGGAACATAGTAGACACATCCATTATAGTCAAAAGATATTGATTCCCACTTTTCATTTTAGGAAACAGTCCTACGCAATCAATTAAGACCCTTGTAAAATGTTCCTCAAATGCTGGAATGGGTATTAAGGGCGCTGGTTTTATCACTGCTTGAGGTTTCTCTATCACTTGGCATGTGTGATATGGTCGACAAAATTTAACTACATCTTTCTGCAGTCCAGGCGAATAAAAATGTTTTTGGATTTTAGCTTGAGTTTTCCTTACTCCCAAATGACCTCCCACTGGTTCCTCATGTGCTACTCACAACATCTCCTTTCTATACCCATCTGCCCACTTTTCATCCGCCTGTAGATGCAAAGGTCTCCATTTTCTCATCAAGACATCTTTTTTACGGTAATAACACTCTAGTATACACTCAGATTCCTCTTCCGTGTGTGCTTTCTGATACGTCCGTTTTATTTCTAAATCTTTCTGTTGTAACTCTGCCAATTTTTCTGAACTAAAAATATCCGCCTCATCCTCCACCTGTTCTTGTTCTTTTCCAACCATCTGATCAAAAATCGTTTCCGATAATTGAACTTGGACTTTATCTTCACTCTTTGATTTCTCCTCTTGTCTTAACCTGTGACTTTGCGACCTCGATACTACACAATTCGGGAAAAATCCCAGAATATTCGTCCTTCAACACTTCAGTTGTCTGATTTTCCACTGGCTTATCAATCACAGTTGGCTTATCAATCACTCCCACCTCCAATCCAGCTATATCATTACCCAAGATAAACTGTATTCCTGGACAAGATAGTTTCTCTTGCTCTTACTACCCCTTCACCACTCTTCACTGGACCTTACCTTATATAATGGAACACTACACTTCTCACTCTGAATTCCACATATTACCACCTTTTCTGGCAATATTCTTCCCAAACTACATAACTCCTCATCTCTTACCATTAAAGATTGACTAGCTCCAGTATCTCTTAAAATTGTGACTTCTTTACCTGCTCCTCCTGATACACATGAGTAAACTTTTCCCACACAAAGTAAATTCTTTAAAGAGATCTGGCACCTTCTTATCAATCACCTCTTGATCAGGCTGTACAATCTTTTGCACCTCCTTCGCTTCACTTGGTCTTTCCTTTCCCACTTGAACAAACCCCACTGTCTTGTCCTGTTTTACCACATCAGCCTTCCCCATGCTTTTCTTCAACCACCAACACTGTGACGTTATGTGGCCTAGTTTATTACAGTGAAAACATTTGAAACTTTTCATTTCTCTTCCACGTATCCTTTAATCTGAGGTACACTCTCCTTATTATCTCCCATCAGATCTCCTTTACCTCTACCACTTGAGTATTTCTCTTTTCCCCAGTTTCTATCCTTCACCGGCTGAAAGTGATGTCGGAAACCAAGCTTCGACTTATGAACTAATTTATAATCATCTGCCATTTCTGCTGCTAACCTCGCAGTTTTAACCCTCTGCTCTTCCACATGAGTTCTCACTACATCAGGAATTGGATTTTTAAACTCTTCCAAAGGTATAATTTCTCTGAGAGCTTCATACATTTGGTCTATTTGCATCCACCTATAAAAAAGTACTCTGTTTGATCCTTTCAAACTCCATCTATGTTTGACCAGGTTCTTTCCTTAAATTTCTAAACCTTGTGTAGGCTTCAGGCACTAGTTCACATGCATTAAAGATGGATTTTTGCATCTCCTCATATGTCCCAGATACCTCCTCGAATAGTGATGCAAACAGTTCACTAGTCCTACCTACCAGCTTTGTTTGAATCAGTAATACCCACATGTCCTGTGGCCATTTCATTTGTTTAGCCACCTTCTCAAATGAAATGAAAAAGGTTTCTACCTCCTTCTCATCAAATCTTGGCAATGCTTGGATATATTTAAATAGACCCCCACCAAGCCTTCGACTAAGACTCTTTCTCTTTGTCCTCATCACCATCCTCCAACTGTATGTTTCCCTTTACACCCGCCAATTTTAACTGACTCATGTTTCATGGCCATTTTCTTAAGTTCAAACTCCCTCTCTTCCCTTTCCTCTCTTTTCCTTTTTGTTCTGCTGGGGCTATTCTTTCTTTGTTTCTTTCTTCTCTCTCCTTTTCCCCGATCTGTATCTCCCTTTCTCTCTATTTTTCTCTCAATTCGTATTCAAGCTGCTTTAATTCTTTTTCATGTTCAAGTTGCTTGATTTGTAACTGGATTGTTGCCATTTCTACGGAGTCAGACTGTATCTCAGGCGGTTTTAAATGCTCAGCTAGCGCCATAAGTATCTCTTCTTGTAGTGTGCTGTCAGGTAACGCTAACTGCAATGTTTTTGCCAAATCTAAAAAGCCTTTAAGTCTCTGTTCATAAGGTACTGCGTGTGACCTTCTCCACCCCCAAAAACGTCCGAGCCTCTGAAAGAGCCATTGTCCACAACACACTCCCTACGGAGTAGAATTCCACACAAATATGCTCGTCCCTCACTGTCTTTGAATTCACTATGCCAACCCAATCACAAAAGATAGACTTTTATCCCGGACTAGCCCCTAATTTATTATGGGTCAGGGTTTAGAGAACACCAAAGTATACCATGGAGTTCATCTGACCCACAACTTTAAATAGATTTTGGTTATGGGTAGCACGAGGGCCCTCTTTACAGGTGTGATTTAACAGAGAGCTAAAGTATGTTTAAAACAAAACAATGTTTATTCTATGAATTCAGTTAACATTTTATAAACACACAGTAAACAGTTTATCAACTACCAATGCTGACCCCCCACAAAAGATACAGTATTGTATAGATAACCCTTGATAAATTTCCAAACAACATCCACAAGTTAAAACCTTCTAAAATAAAGACAAGTGATCTTTAGATTGCAGAGAGATCACAACATCTTCTTGCTGTGAATGCAACTCTTCACCTCTGAAACAAAACCAAAAACACAGTGCAGCTTCCAACTCAAAAACAAAAGTGAAAGACAGACAGCCCAGCTCCACCCACACACTGACATCACTGCAGCTATTTGATAAACATTCATTTGTTAAAGGTACATCCACCTGACAACATGTATACAACAAATATAGATTCCTTCAAGGAATAAAAATCCAACAGGAAAAGTGATGTAACCGTGGCGTGGAGAACAAGAACAGTTAAAGATTCATGAGATCCATTAGAATTTAGCAAAGGAGGACCAAGAAACTGATGAGAGCAAACTGGCGAGAAACATAAAAAACGACTGGAAAAGTTTCTACAGGAATGTGAAATGGAAAAGATTAGCAAAGACCAATGTGGGTCCATTCCAGGCAGAGACAGGAGAGTTTATAATGGGGATAAGGAAATGGCAGAGAAACTAAACAATGTGCGTGTCTTCACAGAGGAAGATACAGAAACTGTCCCCAAAATACCAGAGAACCAAGGGACTGGCAGAGATTAGTATTGGTGAAAAAGTCATACTGGAGAAATTAATGGGGTTGAAAGTTAATAAAACCCCAAAAGCTGATGATTTACATCCCAGAGTGTTGAACGAGGTGGCTGTAGAGATCTCTATCCCTCATTCTAAATTCTCCTGACTCCATCTGTAATGGACAAACCTTTGTCTGAGACAAACCTTTCCTTTTTATGTAGCCATAGAAACTTTTCCAATCCATTTTTATGTATTGTGCCAGTTCACATTCTATTCGTGGCCAACTAAAATGGTGTCCAGCAAGGCATGCTGGGAAAAGTGGCCATGTTTTATGCACAGCAGGCTTCAAAACAGATCAAACAAAGTTTGCAAGCAAAAGGGTTTGCAGACTTCAAAAAGATTTTACAGGTTATGCAAATAAACATAAGCAAATGGCAATCTCCAGGCCAGCCCAGAACATAGAATTGTCCTGTCATTCACGTCTTCTTTACCAGACACAGGCGCACCTAAATTCCTTTGGAAAGCCTACCTGCCCCGAACACTTCCAGGCATGGTCACTGCGTGCCACCCCCAAAATTGACGTGCAGCCTTTGATTGGACTGGATCGATCAGGCTGATTGATCCAGCATCAATTGATTGACAAATGACCAAGAGACCACCCTCCAAAGGGGAGAAATTCAAGCAGGTTTAAAAGGTTCTGCACAACTTTAGAATCTCTGCAGCAATACCAACAACGGTGACTTCCACTAGTCGGCGAAGTAGACCATCACCCGACCAACTGAAGGAGGACCAGAGCCAGGGACAGACCAACCAAGGACTGAACATTGAGGACCACAAGATTCGGGATACAGATAAAGGCCAATATCTGGGACTTGCTAGTCACTTTGAAGTTAAGGTCTTGTGCATAACAGTTTGTAGTTTGACTCAAGTGTGTGTGTGTGTGTGATCAATTACCAGTAACAATTGTGTGATAGGTGAATAAATATTGAATCATTGTATGAAACAGTTTCATAGTCATTTGTCCGCCGTATATCGGGTTAAGACACACTGTGGTTTAGGCAGGCACAACATTGGCATCACCAGAAGGGACGCGTTAGAAGTAACAATTGTTTCTCTAAAAATCCGGCAAACCTAATTAAAAATCAGAAACCACAGTATTCTGTATTGGACAAATCGCTCATTTTGGGTTGTACTAACTGCATGCGTTATTAACAGGGAGAACAGGGTACATTCTGTTACTTTGTACTCAAACTCAGAGGGATTGGGACAGGAAAATAGCCCATAAGCCGTACCCCTAGTCCAATCGACTCCCGACACCTTCCCTGTGGCCAGAGATGAGCGACTGGAGTTCGCAGGTAGCAAAGTGTCCCATATAGGAGAAAATTTGAGAATATATAAAGAGGAAAGGATGGCCCCTATGGGCAGAATTTTGTGAGAATACAGAGACAGGCCCCGGAGCAATAGGACAAGCCTCACGGTAGCATGGTGGTTAGCATCAATGCTTCACAGCTCCAGGTCCCCAGGTTCGATTCCCGCTGGTCACTGTCTATGTGGAGTCCTGCACGTCCTCACCCGTGTGTGCGTGGTTTCCTCCGGTGCTCCGGTTTCCTCCCACAGTCCAAAGATGTGCGGGTTAGGTGGATTGGCCATGCTAAATTGCCCGTAGTGTAAGTTAATGGGGGGATTGTTGGGTTACGGGTATGCGGGTTACGTGGGTTTAAGTAGGGTGATCATTGCTCGGCACAACATCGAGGGCCGAAGGGCCTGTTCTGTGCTGTACTGTTTCTATGTTCTAAGCCTGTTGGAGGACCTGAATAAAGCACCCGGAAAGCGTGCGCTCAAGTATGAGAAAGCGATAGCGGTAGTGTGCTGCTTGGCGCAACTAGTAGGAACCGAGGAGGTCCTAAGATCGTCCGCGGACAGCTAGCTGAGAGTCAGGAGGAGATGAAACATTAAAAAAAGGGAAAGTCGGGAGGAGATAAAACATTAAAAGAGGAGAGTCCGGAGGAATTTTTAAAAAAAAGCAATTGGCAGGAGGAAGTAAAGAATTGAAAGGCGGCAGGCAGAAAGAGTTCACAAAATTAAAGGCACAGTAAGAAGTCTTACAACACCAGGTTAAAGTCCAACAGGTTTGTTTCAAACACGAGCTTTCGGAGCGCAGCTCCTTCCTCAGGTGAATGGCGAGGTATGTTCCAGAAACATTTATATAGACAAAGTCAGAGATGCTGGCACTGCTTGGAATGTGAGCATTTGCAGGTAATCAAATCATTACAGATCCAGGGAGAGGGATAATCACAGGTTAAAGAGGTGTGAATTGTCTCAAGCCCGAACAGTTGGTAGGATTTTGCAAGTCCAGGCCTGATGGTGGGGGATGGATGTAATGTGACAGGAATCCAAGATCCCTGTTGAGGCCGCACTCATGCGTTCGGAACTTAGCTATAAGTTTTTGCTCGGCAATTCTGCGTTGTCGCGTGTCCTGAAGACCGCCTTGGAGAACGCTTACCCGGAGATGTTGGTCCGACTCCAGCAGAAGGGCCTGAGCTCCTCTGGGAGGGAGTCCATTTGCCACGGACCGACCAGCAGTCCGGAACATTTAGCCCAGTTGATCCGAGCAGAAGACGCGGCGGAGTAGGCAGGCACTCTCGCATCCTCCGCAGGTCACCGGGGTCAGTGAACATGAGGAGCACGTCATCAGCGTAAGCCGAAAAGGACCGCTGCCATGCCCGGTTCCTGCAGAACCAGCCCCAACAACCTCCTCCGCAGGAGGCGCAGGAAAGGCTCCACGCATGGAGAATAAAGTTGGGCGGACAGGGGTCAGCCCTGACGCACTCATCTCCCAAAGCGAAGGGGCGCCGTCAGAGACCCGTTAACCTTAATCAGACATTCCGAGGCAGCGTATAGTAATCGGATCCGGGTGACAGAATGCGACCCGAACTGAAAGCTCGCAGAGTCCCGAGCAAATACTCGTGCCCCACCCTGTTGAACACCTTCTCCTGGTCAAGAGACAGGAAGGCACTCAACATACCAGTTCTCTGCTTTGGACTCGAGGAGCAGCCCCAGATTTCCCCAGCTCTCCAAGTCCAGCCGCACGCAATCCCGGTAACCATGATGCTTTTGAAAAATGCCCGGAGCTCCCCTGAGGGGATGAGGGGAGACTCTGTGCCGGGCATGAGGGCGCCCTCTGCCTCACTGCGGAGAGCATCTAAATCCTCCTCCTCGCACGCCACTGAACAGCCTTCCTCCTCCGAGCAGTCACTGTCTGAGCCCGAGCCCCCCGCCACGTGGAGTGTGGCCGGCGCTGTGGGCCCACTGTCTAGCCCTTGGCCCGAGTTGATCCAGGGCTGTTTTAGCACAGGGCTAAATAGCTGGCTTTTAAATCAGACAAAGGCAGGTCAGCAGCACGACTGAATTCTCGTACCAGTCTCCCCGAACAGGCGCCAGAATGTGGCGATTCGGAGCTTTCCACAGTAACTTCATTTGAAGCCTACTTGTGACAATAAGCGATTTTCATTTCATCCCACCCCAGGATCATCCTCAGGCGGGTTCCCTGCAGCTCCCCCCACGATTCAGGGTCCGTGGATGGCGGCAGCTCGGACCCCGCCTTCGCCGTCGATGCCGGGCTCTTCAAGAGACCCCAGGAACAGCTCCGGGATGGAACATGGCATCATCTGCTTGGGTGTTGTGAGCGGGGAGCCTTCCTCGCCGTCGCCCGCCCATGACCCGAATATACAAGGACACTGGTGGCTGCCGCCAGTCCCAGGCGATGAACAAAAGGAGGTGACCGAGGAGTAAAACTGGACCGGGCGGAACGAGCCCTCGGGGGTCACGTCTCTGCCCGGCCCCGGGGCTGCCTGATCAGTAGACGATGGCAGCTCAGGCACTTTGGCGGCCTAGGAGACGCCTTGACCTTTTTTTTAATGGAGCTGGGCGTCAGGGTGACGGGAATAAACACAGGAGACACCCAACCCCGCTCGCCTGGGGAGGGGGTAGCGAGATCCACCACCTCCTCCAGCCCGGACAGGCGGCAGGCTGATCTCGCTGCAGGGTCTCCTGCTGGAGGGCCCTCGGCAGCGTCGCCCCCCCCCCCCCCCCCCCCCGCATCGGCCAGCCCCTGGGATTGTGGTGAGGTTGGAACAGCCTCCAGCCCGGGGACATACACTGGCTCCCCACCGCCCTCCGGAGCCCGTGTGGAGGTCTCTCCAGGCACCTCAGGTTGTTACAAGGAGGAGGCGGTGTCCCGTGGTGAGGCTGTGGCCTCTGAGTTGGTTGGGACAGACATGGGGTCAGTACCCATGATGGGACCAAGGTGTGGACGGGCCCGGTCTGACTGCCGTGCCATCTTCCGTTTGGCCTTTATAGGCCGCCACAGGTCTAGCCAAGGCTCCCTCTCCCCCCGCCAGCAGCTGCGGTGTTGTTAGGGGCCGGCTGCTGGGCAGACGAAGAGGTGGCAGAGGAGGGGAGATAGTGCCAGCTGTGGCTGCCCTGGGGTGGTGTTGGTGGCAGCCGTTAGGGTGGGGCAATTCCGGCGAATATGCCCCAGCCCTCTGCAGGCATGGCACCGCAGGCCATCCACAGACCAGAACACTTTACGGTCCTCCCCTTGGTGGGAGACCACAAAACCTCCCTCTGTGACCTCCTCCCGGGTCAGGCGGACAAAAACCTGATGCTGGAAGGAGTAGACATGGCGGAGGGTGGGGTCCCGCAGGCCGAGCGACAGCGGCGCCACCCCGGGCCTGACCTCCCCCAGTAGGTTGAGATGGGAGAGGAGCTCGATGGGAGGTAGGGCGGGACGTTTGAAAGAACCACACGTTCGATGGTGGCCACCAGTGGGTCCACCACCATGCATGTCCCGCTCACCGTGAGCCCCCTTTCCAAGATATGGTGGACCGTCTGCTCGGCCCGCAGGAAAAAGATGGCCTTGCCGTACATCCTGGAGGCGGCTACGATGGCCGAGGGGCCAAAGACCCCGGCCATCGCACGGGTGCCCACCTCGATGGTCATAGTGGGGTTGGGCATAACATTTGACCCTAAGTTGCCGTGTTCGTAGGCGGAAAGGCGAGGGGCAGTGGAGGGTCGAGGGGCTGCCGTCCCTGCATAGGTTCTTGGTTGCACTGCCCCTGGCAGAGTGGAGGATGCCCCTGGGGTACTGGCCATGTCCACCCCTGGTACGGTCCGGCTGTCTATCTAAGACCAGGGTAGTAGGGAAAGGATGGGAGGAGGGGTGATGGACGTGGCACCACAACAGCAGGTGCCACAAGGGAAGGTGCTGCAGGGCAACAGCAGAGCGGGGCAGCGTTCTTCAGCCATGGAGGGGCCTAAAACAATGTCCCAGGCTGCCCCACACCCACCACAGGCGGTGAAAGGCAGGCGGACGGAGCTCTTCAGCCCTGTGGGGCACAAAACAAAGCCCTTGGTCTTCACAACAGCCCCAGGTGGTCCCACCTCAGGCAGAGGGGCGGGAGGTCAGAGGGCAGGGTCTGCAGTCCCAGGTGGTCCCACTCCCACCTCAGGCAGAGGGGCAGGAGGACAGAGGACAGCAGGAGTGGGGAAGGGGCGAGACAGGAACAATCAGCGAGTCAGCCTGAGCCTGTGGCCGCTCTCACCACCTGTCACCGTCACAATGCCCGGGTGATTGACGGCAGCTCCGGACCAATAGGAGGAGGTGGTGGGACTAGACGACTGATGAGGGCGGCTGGTCCTCCAACCAATCGGAGTGAATGAGGGGCGGGGCCAGGCTGTGATTGAAGCATGCGCAGTGTGGGTAATGGCGAAGGAGAAGGGTGTGTTTTTCAGGTCGGAAATTGGTGAGACGTGATTAACAATATGGAGGGAGCGAGAGATCGTGGGGGTGGGCGGAAACGTTTTGTAAAGCTGTTGTGAGCCACAAACCGCGGAAAAAAGTTTCGGGACCCAGTTTGTATCGAGCGGAGCTGCAGCTCTTCACGTTCGGCTCGGGTTAACGGCCGCCATCTTTATTGGATGTGCATCAGGGCGCATGCGCGTTTCTCATCTTTGTTGTGCCGATTTTCAATGAGTGGGAGGAGCTTGTTCCCCATTGTTCAGAATGGAGACAACTTTGAAATGGAAATCGCTTATTGTCACCAGTAGGCTTCAATGAAGTTACTGTGAAAAGCCCCTAGTCGCCACATTCTCGGGATTTCACTGCCTCTTTGGACATCCTGCCCCATGTGTCCAAAGCTCTGCGGCTCTGTTCAGCCACATGAATACCCAGGGCAGAAACTCTCAGCCCTGAGTCAACATCACCCTCAAATCGAGGGACTGCTGATGACGAGGGACAGTGTGCAGCTGGGGGTGATGTGTAGGGCAAGCTGGGTCTGCGAGGACTGCGTTTACTGTAGCAGTGAGAGAGACAGGCTTCCAACACTTGAAGAAATGCAACTCTAGTTTATTGAACATAATTTAACTGTGGGTTGACACTATGCTGAGTTGACTGGAGACCTGAGGCAAACCTGACCAAACTATCTTACTACCACATGGTGGATGTTCTAGTTGTTGCTCACAGGCTCGGACTGTCTCAGAGGCTGCATCCCAAGAGAGCGGGAAAACTAGTGCCCTCTGGCTTTATCGTGGCCGTGTCCTGTCAGGCTGCTGTGTTCTGTGTGTTCATTGGTCATCCTGTGTGTCAATCAATACCTGTCTGTGCACCATCATATACTTGTGTGTATACTATGACAGGGGGCATGACCGGTCATCCTGGATCAGGGAGCAGGAGGGGAGAATGTTGTAAATTTCTATCCTGGACTGACAATGATTAATTTTGGAAACTCCTATATAGGGGATTAGTAGGGGAGGATTTACACACAGCAAATTTAAACCAGGAGAAATGTTTATCTTTCCTGAATTACATTTCTGGACTGACGGTGATGCCTTTTTGTAAACTTCTTTCACAGGGGCTTAGAAAGGGATTTGCAGACAGGAAACTCACAACCAATCCTCACATCAAATTCTGACAGCACTGTTTGAGTTATCAGGACCTGGAGATTATCGACCTTTGTGTGTAAGCATTGAGTTACATATTATTACTCACTGTGTAAAATGACTACCTCCTATCTCCCCTGTAGACAATCTTAATCTTGTTCCCAATCTTAAATCTGTGTCCCTTTTACTTTTTATTATATTATTTTTATTCAAGTTTTTCAATAACAAATTTTCTCCCCACAATTTAAAACAAACAAGGCGTGTTTCCACACCAACACAAGAAAAGAACTCACCCCCCCCCCCAAAATAAATAATAACAAAAAACCAACAGCAATACAAGAAAGAAGAAAATAACAACATAGCAAACCCACCGCCGCAAAAACAAACCCCCTAACCATCCCCAAACCCCCCCCCCCCCCCCCCCCAAGTTGCTGCTGAGACCGACCACTCTCTACCCCTTTGTCAGGAAGTCGAGAAAGGGCTACCACCGCCGAAAGAACCCCTGTACCGACCCCCTCAGGGCAAACTTCATCCTCTCCAACTTGATGAACCCAGCCATGTCGTTGATCCAGGCCTCCAAACTCAGGGGCCGCGTATCCCTCCACTGTAACAGAATCCTGCGCCGGGCTACTAGAGACGCAAAGGCCAGAATGCCGGCCTCTCTCGCCTCCTGCACTCCCGGCTCCGAAGCTACCCCAAAGATCGCGAGCCCCCAGCCTGGCTTGACCCTCGACCCGACCACTTCCGACAAAGTCCCCGCCACCCTGGGCAGCACGGTGGCCTAGTGGTTAGCACAACCGCCTCACGGCGCTGAGGTCCCAGGTTCGATCCCGGCTCTGGGTCACTGTCCGTGTGGAGTTTGCACGTTCTACCCGTGTCTGCGTGGGTTTCGCCCCCACAACCCAAAAATGTGCAGAGTAGGTGGATTGGCCACGCTAAATTGCCCCTTAATTGGAAAAAAAAAATAATTGGCTAATCTAAATTTATAAAAAAAAAAAAGTCCCCGCCACCCCCTTCCAAAACCACTCCAAAGCTGGACAAGCCCAGAACATATGGGTGGGGTTCGCCGGGCTTCCCGAACCTGTCTTCCCCTCCGAAGAACCGGCTCATCCTTGCCCCATCATGTGAGCCCTGTGCAGCACCATGAGCTGAATTAGGCTGAGCCGTGCGCAAGAGGAGGAAGAATTCACCCTCTCCAGGGCGTCCGACCACGTTCTATCTTCAATCTCTTCCCCTAGCTCTTCCTACCACTTCACTTTGAGCTCTTCTACTGAGGCCTCCTCCTCCTCCTGCATCAGCTGGTAAATACCCGAGATCTTCCCTTCCCCGACCCACGTCCCCGAAAGCACCCTGTCCTGCACCCCCCTTGGCAGCAGCCTGCCTCTTAACAAATGCCCTGACCTGCATATACCTAAAAGCGTTCCCAGGGGAGAGGTTCCACTATCCCACCAGCTCATCCAGAGTTGCGAACTTCCCATCCAGGAAGAGGTCCCCAAACTGCCTGATGCCTGCCCTGTGCCAACTCTCAAATCCCCCACCCGTTCTCCCTGGCGCAAACGGTGATTACCCCGTATCGGGGCCCAAACTGTGGCCTTCACTTCCCCGCTATGCCACCTCCACTGTCCCCAGATTTTAAGGGACGCAATCACCACCGGACTCGTAGAGTACTTTGCTGGGGGGAGTGGAAGTGGGGCCGTCACCAAAGCCCTGTGTCCCTTTTACAATCTACTAATGGGAACAGGTTTTAAAAATCTTTTGCTGGGTTTGCCGTTGTTGTTTCTGGTGCCTGGGTCGATGCCGGGTGGTCCGTCTGGTTTCATTCCTTTTTCATGTTTTTGTTGTGGTTGAATCAGCTTGGACCAGTCCATTTAGGGTCCAGAACACAATTGAAGTCTCCTCCAAGAATCAATTGATCTGTATCTAGGTCCGGCATGGATTCCAACAATTGTTTTACAAGTGTTTCTGTGAGATCCCCTCATTGAAAAAAAAAGATAGAGAAGCAGAATTAGGCCATTCAGCCCATCGAGTGTTTGAGTTTGCTCTGCCATTCGATCATGGCTGATATGTTTCTCAACCCCATTCATCTTGTATTGTAGCTCTCTTGAAATGAGTGCAAACATTGCATTTGCCTTTCTAGCTGCCAACTTTCCTTTATGTGTTTTGGGATGTGGGTGTCGGGGGCTGAGCCGGCATTTGTTGCCCATCCCTAATTGCCCTGGAACTGAGTGGCTTGCTGGGCCATTTCAGAGGGGGGCAGTTTGGGAGGATGGAAGGCTGAAGTGATTAAATGACAAAGGGGATAATGGTGCAAGACAAATCTGGGTGACAATGAGATAAGTAAATAATAAGAAAAGAGAAGAAATAAAAGACAGGTCCAGGTGAGGTATAAATGGCAACAGCAGAACCGTTAGCAGCACCAACTATCTAAAAATATCAGAGAGATGATTATAATCTGAAATTACTGAAATGGATGTTGTGTCTGGAAGGTCAGAAATTGCCTGATAAAGGATGAGGTTCTGTTCCTCGAGTTTCCTTTTTTTAAAAATAATTTTTATTGCAATTTTTACAAAATACAAAATATAAACATCTTAGCTCTATTAACATACAACCGCGGTAACACCCCATGAACAATACCACCCCCCCAGCTTCAAGAGCAACTTCAAACAAAAAGAAAGAACAACAACAAAGAAAAAGAACAAAGAAAAAAAAACAAACAAGAGAGAGATAGCACCCTCCACAAACCCATGTGCACAGTTCTCCATCCCCCCAATCCTTTCCCTCCCACCCGGGTTGCTGCTGCTGTCGGCCTATTTCCCTACCGTTCCGCCAGGAAGTCCAGAAACGGCTGCTGCCACCGCCTGAAAAACCCTTGTACTGATCCCCTCAGGGCAAATTTCACCCTCTCCAATTTAATGAACCCCGCCATATCCGAGATCCAGGTCTCCACGCTTGGGGGCCTCGCATCCTTCCATTGGAGCAAGATCCTCCGCCGGGCTACTAGGGACGCAAAGGCCAGGACCCCGGCCTCTATCGCCTCCTGCACTCCTGGCTCCACTGCAACCCCAAAAATTGCGAGTCCCCAGCCTGGCTCGACCCTGGACCCCACCACCCTCGACACCGTCTTTGCTACCCCCTTCCAAAACTCCCCTAACGCTGGGCACACCCAAAACATATGGGCGTGGTTCGCTGGGCTCCCCGAGCACCTAGCACACCTGTCCTCGCCCCCGAAAAACGTACTCATCCTCGACCCAGTCATGTGAGCCCTATGCAGCACCTTGGACTGTACGAGGCTAAGCCTCGCACAGGAAGAGGAGGAATTCACTCTCTCCAGGGCATCCGCCCGCGTCCCCTCCTCAATCTCCTCCCCCAGCTCGTCTTCCCCCTTCCCCTTCAGTTCCTCCACCGAGGCCTCGTCTACCTCCTGCATTACCCGGTATATGTCCGAGATCCTCCCTCCTCCGACCAACACCGCCCGAGAGCACCCTATCCTGCACCCCTCGTGGGGGCAGCAAGGGGAACCCCTCCACCTGCTGCCTGGCAAACGCCCTCATCTGGATGTACTAAACATGTTCCCCGGGGGGAGCCCAAACTTCCCCTCCAACTCCCCCAAGCTCGCAAACCTCCCCTCCACAAACAGGTCCCTCAACCTCCTAACCCCTGCCCTGTGCCAGCCCAGAAATCCGCCATCAATCCTCCCTGGGACAAACCGATGGTTCCCCCGTATCGGGGCCTCCATCAAGCCCCCCATTTCTCCCCTGTGCCGTCTCCATTGCCCCCAAATTTTGAGGGTAGCCGCCACCACCGGGCTCGTGGTATACCTTGTTGGAGGGAGCGGCAACGGCGCCGTTACTAGCGCTTCCAGGCTCATGCCCACACAAGACGCCGCCTCCATCCTCTTCCACGCTGCCCCCTCCTCGTCCATTACCCACTTAAGCACCATCGCTGCGTTGGCCGCCCAGTAGTACCCACAGAGATTGGGCAACGCCAGCCCCCCCCCCCCCCCCCCCCATCCCTGCCTCGCTCCAGGAACACTCTTCGAACCCTCGGAGTCCCATGTGGCCACACAAATCCCGTGATACTGCTGTTGACCCTCCTGAAAAAGGCCTTCGGGATAAGGATGGGGAGGCACTGGAACAAGAACAAAAACCTCGGGAGCACCGTCATCTTGATGGACTGCACCCTCCCCGCCAGTGACAGTGGTAACATATCCCATCTCTTAAACTCCTCCTCCATCTGCTCCACCAATCTTGTGAGGTTGAGCTTGTGCAGGGCCCCCCAGCTCCCCGCCACCTGGACCCCTCGGTACCTAAAACTCTTCCCTGCCTGCTTCAATGGGAGCCTACCAATCCCCTCCTCCTGATCCCCCGGATGCACCACAAACACCTCACTCTTGCCCAGGTTTAGCTTATACCCCGAGAAACCCCCGAATTCCCCAAGTATCCTCATCACCTCCAACATCCCCCCCACCGGGTCCGCCACATACAGCAACAGGTCGTCCGCATACAGCGACACTCGATGCTCCTCCCCGCCCCGCACCAGGCCCCTCCAGTTCCCTGACTCCCTCAGTGCCATGGCCAGGGGCTCAATCGCCAATGCGAAGAGCAAGGGGGACAGGGGGCACCCCTGTCTCGTCCCCCGATGCAGCCGAAAGTACTCCGACCTCCTCCTATTCGTGGCTACACTTGCCATCGGGGCCTCGTAGAGCAGCCTCACCCACCGGATAAACCCATCCCCAAACCCAAACCTCTCCAACACCTCCCACAAGTACTCCCATTCAACCCTATCGAAGGCCTTCTCCGTGTCCAACGCCACCACTATCTCCGCCTCCCCTTCCACCGCCAGCATCATAATGACATTGAGGAGTCTTCGCACTTTGTGTTCAGCTGCCTTCCCTTCACAAACCCCGTCTGGTCCTCATGTATGACCCCCGGCAGACAATCCTCTATTCTAGTGGCCAGGATCTTTGCCAGCAGCTTAGCATCGGCGTTCAGCAGCGAAATCCGCCTATATGGTCCACACTGCAGAGGGTCCTTGTCCCGCTTCAGGATCAAGGAAATCAGCGCCCGTGACATAGTTGGGGGCAAAGCCCCCCCCCCCCCCCCACCTCCCTTGCCTCGTTAAAGGTCCGGACCAACAGGGGGCCCAACAGGTCCAAATACTTTTTATAGAATTCAGCCGGAAACCCGTCCGGCCCCGGCACCTTCCCCGACTGCATGCTCCCTATCCCTTTGACAACCTCCTCCAACTCGATCGGTGCCCCTAGTCCCTCCACCTGCTCCTCTTGCACCCTCGGGAATCGCAACTTGTTCAGGAAGCGCCCCATTCCACCCTCCTCCACCGGGGGTTCAGACCGGTACAGTTCCCCATAGAAGTCCCTGAAGACCCCATTGACCTCTACCCCCATCCGCACCACCTTCCCAGCTCTATCC
Organism: Scyliorhinus canicula; assembly: GCF_902713615.1. Classification (NCBI taxonomy): domain Eukaryota; kingdom Metazoa; phylum Chordata; class Chondrichthyes; order Carcharhiniformes; family Scyliorhinidae; genus Scyliorhinus; species Scyliorhinus canicula. The sequence continues at coordinate 23,849 of NW_024055687.1, forward strand.
GTCACTCCCCCAATCTCCCTGGCCGCGTCTCGCTTCCGGAGCTGGTGCGCCAGCATCCTGCTCGCCTTCTCCCCGTGTTCATATACCGCCCCCTGTGCTTTCCTCCACTGGGCTTCCGCCTTTCTGGTCATCAGTAGGTCAAATCTGGCCTGAAGGCTACATCTCTCTCCCAGCAATCCCTCCTCTGGGGCCTCCGCATATCTCCTATCCACCTGCACCGTCTCACCTATCAGTCTTTCCCTTTCCCTCTGCTCCCCCCTCTCCCTATGGGTTTGGATGGAGATCAATTCCCCCCTCATCACCGCCTTCAATGCCTCCCTGACCGTCCCCACCCGAACCTCCCCGTTATCATTGGCCTCGAGGTATCTCTCAATACACCCCCGGAACCTCCCGGCCACCTCCTCATCTGCCATCAGCCCCACCTCCATGCGCCAGAGCGGACGTTGGTCCCTCTCTTCCCCCAGCCCGAGGTCCATCCAGTGCGGGGCATGATCCGAAATGGCAATGGCGGAGTATTCCACTTCCTCCACCCTCGACACCAGCCCCCTGCTCAGGATAAAAAAATCAATCCTTGAGTTGGCCTTATGCACATGGGAGAAAAACGAGTATTCCCTGGCCCTTGGCCTCGCAAACCTCCAAGGTTCCACCCCCCCCATCTGGTCCATAAATCCCCTCAACACCTTAGCCGCCGCCGACCTCCTGCCCATCTGGGACTTGGATCGATCCAATGGGGGAATCCAGGTCCGGAATGCGGCTCAAGATACGCCTCATGAACCTCGCATCGTCCCAATTTGGGGCATAAACATTCACCAACACTACCCGCTCCCCCTGCAGCTTGCCACTCACCATCACGTACCTCCCGCCACTGTCAGCCACCACCTTCAACGCCTCAAACGACACCTTCTTCCCCACCAGGATCGCCACCTCCTTACTCCTCTCATCCAGCCCTGAGTGGAATACTTGGCCCACCCGCCCCTTTCTCAGCCGGACCTGGTCCACCACTCTCGGGTGTGTCTCCTGGAGCATAGAACATAGAACATAGAACAGTACAGCACAGAACAGGCCCTTCGGCCCTCAATGTTGTGCCGAGCCATGATCACCCTACTCAAACCCACGTATCCACCCTATACCCGTAACCCAACAACCCCCCCCCCCCAACCTTACTTTTATTAGGACACTACGGGCAATTTAGCATGGCCAATCCACCTAACCCGCACATCTTTGGACTGTGGGAGGAAACCGGAGCACCCGGAGGAAACCCACGCACACAGGGGGAGGACGTGCAGACTCCACACAGACAGTGACCCAGCCGGGAATCGAACCTGGGACCCTGGAGCTGTGAAGCATTTATGCTAACCACCATGCTACCCTGCTACCCGAATGGCCACCATGCATGTGGCCAGCATGGCCACATCCGCCTTCAGTCCCTTCAGGTGCGCAACTACTCGGGCCCTTTTGACCGGCCCATTCAGCCCCTTCACAGTCCAGGTTATCAGCCGGATCCGAGGGCTCCCTGCCCCCTTCCCCTGCCGATTAGCCATACCCCATCCCTTGCCCACCCCTGGCCAGCGTCCCACGCACTGCCAGTTCCCCACGGCGGCAACTCCCCCCCCTCTAGCACCCCCTGCGTCCTCCAGCTCCTTCCTGACCGTTTCAGCAGCAACCCGGTATCCCCCCCCCTCTCCGCCCCTCCAGGCTAGGACCCCTCCTAACCGCGACCCCCCTCTACAGCACTCCCGTGAGCCAGCTATCTTCTGCTGACCCCGCCGGCTCCCGCCCTACTTTCGGCTCCTCCCAACGTGGGACTGCCCCTCCTCCATTGTGCCCGTCAACCAGTCCACCCTCCCCCGCTCCTGTGCGGGAAAAGAAAAACCCGCTCCCTCCCAGCGCGGGAACCCCGCAGAAAGCCCGCGCTTTCGCCCTGCCGGGCCCCGCCTCCTCCAGGGCCACTCCCATTGTCAGTCCCCCCCACCAGCTCCCCGAACTCCCCGTTTACCCCTCAGTCCGAACCCGTCCACCCAACTCCTGCTTGAAAACCCATTAAAAAAAACACCCGTACGACATCACCCCACCCACCCTAAGGCCACCCCACATCTTACCCTAAACCCCGCAAATATACATACAGTATAAATAAATACAGTATTCTACAGCATCCTCCCTCCGGGGGACCCTCAGTTCGAGTCCAGTTTCTTGGCTTGCACGAAGGCCCACGCCTCCTCCGGGGACTCAAAGTAGTGGTGTCGATCCTTATAGGTGACCCACAGACGCGCCAGCTGCAACATTCCAAACTTCACCTTCCGTCTGTGGAGCACCGCCTTCGTCCGGTTAAACCCGGCCCTCCGCCTCGCCACCTCCGCACTCCAGTCCTGGAAGATCCGCACCTCCATGTTCTCCCATTTGCTGCTCCGCTCCTTCTTGGCCCACCGGAGCACACACTCACGATCCACGAACCGGTGGAACCTCACCAACACCGCCCGCGGCGGCTCGTTCGGCTTGGGCCTCCTAGCCAGAATTCTGTGGGCCCCCTCCAACTCCAGGGGCCCCTGGAAGGACCCAGCCCCCATCAGCGAGTTTAGCATCACCACCACATAGGCCGCTAGGTCCGACCCCTCCAGCCCCTCCGTGAGGCCCAGGATCCGTAAATTCTTCCTCCTCGACCGGTTGTCCAACTCCTCGAACCGCTCCTGCTATCTTTTATGGAGCGCCTCGTGCACCTCCACCTTCCCCACCACGGCCACGACCTCGTCCTCCCTTTCGGCGGCCTGCTGCTGCAGCTCCCGGATCGCAGCCCCCTGGGCTGTCTGGGTCTCCATCAGTTCCCTGTTGGTTACCTTGATGGACTCCAGCAGCTCCACTTTCAAATCCTGGAAGCAGCGCAGCAGAGTCGTCTTCTGCTCTTGGACCCACTTCTTCAGCTCCTCGAAACTTTCGCCGGCCGCCATTTTGTTTTTCGGGTCCCGATTTTTTCCAAGTATTTTTTCTCCCGAATCTCTCCCTGCCCCGCTCCTGGCCTGCACCATGGGACCACTGGGGCGACTCGTGGCCACTACCCCCGTCGGGATTTGCCTCCTCAGCTCCGTTGGGGGCCTTTAAAAAAGCCCCGAAGTCCGTTGATCTCGGGAGCCGCCGAACGTGCGGCTCAGCTGTTCATTGCCGCCACCGGAAGTCTTCCTCGAGTTTCCTTTGAGCTTTATTAATAATAACCTTTTATTGTCACAAGTATGAAGTTACTGTGAAAAGCCCCTAGTCGCCACATTCCGGCGCCTGTTTGGGGAACAGGGTTAATTGGAGCAATGCAGGAGGCTGTGGACAGAATGGGAGTTGGGCAGGGAATTAAAATATAAAATGATCAGAAGCTCAGGATTATGCTTGCAGACTGACTGGTGATGTTCCACAGTCACTTAATCCAGATTTAATCTTCTCAGTGTAGGGGAGACCAAATCGGGAGCAGTGAATACACAATAGTGGATAGCAAGAAGTACAAGTAAATTACTGTCACCTGGAAAGTGTGTTTGGAATCCTGGAATATGGGAAGGAAGGTGATGTGGTTGCTGCACCTGTTGTGTCTGCACAGAAATGGTTTACAGTGATGTTCATAAGAACACAAGAAATGGAAGCGGGGGGTGGGGGGGGGGGCGGGGCGGGGCGGGTGGGGAGACCATATGGCTCATTGAGCCTCTGTAACCTGCTCGTTCAGGCATCATTCTCGTATACTTTCCCGTATCTTCCCCAGTCCTTCTAGATCCATTTTATGATATGGATACATTAGCTCAACAATCCTGTGAACTAATTTAGTCTGGCCCAGTGTCACCGAGCTGAAATCCAGTCTTTCTCTGACATTATTCTTAATGCCACAGCTGACAGGTTAAGAGTAAAAAAGTCAACTGTTTAGCAGTAATGGGAAGAGGAAAGTTTGTAGATGCTCTGCAGTGTTACAGACTCGTTGGAGCTGCTTATTCTGTCCCATCTTACATTCAGCTGACAGTAAAATAACTAAAATGCTGCAACATACAGGCATTTGGGGACAACAGTGAGTTTGCTGCTCAGATTAGTTAAAGTCTCCATATTGTAAAATGGATCTTGAAGGACTGGAGAAGATGCAGGAAAAGATATTTGAATTATGCCTGAACTGGCAGGTTATACCCAGCAAGAAAGATTGGACAGGGCATCATCTTTTCTCTGGAAAAGGGAATGAAGGATGACCTGATCCTGTAAGATTATGAAAAGGTTTGATATGATAGACAAGTGCAAGATGTTTCCACTGGATGAGAATAAATATGAGTTAGTCATTAATTAATCTAATGTGCAGTTCAGGAGCATTTCAGAGGGAGATCACACACACACACTTCACATGTGCAAAGGGAGTTCCTCAGTTTTCCCACTAGTTAACACTCCAACTTTAAAAGCCCCAAACTATTTGATCCAATATCAGCACATTGTTATGGATGAGGGGCAGTTTAACTGTTCTGTCCAGGAAGACAAAAATCACTGTTCACCTGAACCTGCTCAGACCCCAACACGTTGACATCTCACTGTCCGTGTTTGGTCTGTTGTCAATCACACCCAGGACAGAACTGTAGTGGACGGGCCTGTACTATTTAGGTGCCCTATTAATTTATTTAATACATTTGTTACCTTGGCACAATGGTACCAATCTGAATCGGTTCGCAAAGCATAATTTCTATCAGCAATATCGATTTCAATGGCGGAGCTATTACCCATCATGCGTTGCGGCTGGGAATGTGCTCTATCCACATTACATAAGTTCCTTGCACATGCGCAGAGTCCAGCTATGACTGGAGCATGCGCCAATCGGGCTGTGACTGGTGCATGCACAGTTCAGGTTGCTGCTGACGGTACGAGCAGCGGGGAAGGAGCAATGGAGCGACTTTCAGGATTGGAGCCGGTGGGTGGCCAGGGAGCAATAGAAGCTGTGGAGTGAGCCGGGAGGCTTCATAAATACCCCGTGGAGGCTTCAACTCCTGAGTAAAATGTTAACGGTCCCGTCTTAAACAGCACCGAACAGAGTGAGAGCTGAGCGCTGACAGGCCCGGGTTACCGGCCGCCATCTTTACAGAGGACAAGGTGCCACAGGGCGCATGCGCTGAGAGCCTGGACCAGATACCAACTCTCCCGGATTGACTGACTGGAATCTCCGGGATTTTATTTTAATCATTTGTTGGGGTCACTGGCTGGGCCAACATTTATTGCCAATCCCTAATTTCCCTTCAACTGAGTGGCTTTCTCAGCCACCTCAAGGGCATTTAAAGAGTCAACCACATTGCTGTGGTTTGGAATCGTGTCGGCCAGACCAGGTAAGGATGGCAGGTTTTCTTTTCTATTCATTCACGGGATGTGGGTGTCGCTGGCTGGGCCAGCATTCACTGCCCAGCCCTAATTGCCCCTGAACTGAGTGCATCTCAGAGAGCATTTTAAGATGATTGCCCACGATACATTGCCCTTCGTGACCAAAAAAGGTTATGAGGGGTTATTGGGTTACGGGTATAGGGTGGAGGAGAGGACTTAAGTAGGTCAGTGCAGACTCGATGGGCCGAATGGCCTCCTTCTGCGCTGTATGTTCTATGTGCCACCAGAAGCATTGTTACATTATCAATATTACTATTTGTGAAGCTCAAGATCTAATTTGCCTTATCAACTACTGTCTTAATATGTCTTGTAGATATACAAAGTCCCTCTTCACCGCTTCCTCTCTCCTCCCAAAGAGGCCAGTTGGGTTTTTGTGACAATCCAGCAGTTTTCATGGTCACTTTTTCCCAATGCCGGCCCCACAAATGACCAGATTCATTCAGCTCAATTTCACAACCTGCCTTTGTGTTTTTGTGGGTTCTCTCTCACTCCCTATTTTCTGTTTTAAATGTTTCACAGGGTGTTCGAAGGGGAGGCTTCAAAGTCCGGAAACTCAAACCAAGCATCACATCAGGATCTGACAGACCTCAATTTATCATATCCTGAATATCAACTTGCTTTTAACATGGAAGGAAAAAGCATTGTTCACAGTGGGGAGAAACCGTACACGTGTTGTGTGTGTGGACGAGGGTTCACTCGATCATCAGGCCTCACAAGCCACAAATGCAGTCACACTGAGGAGAAACCGTGGAAATGTGCGGACTGTGGGAAAGGATTCACTTCCCCATCCAATCTGGAAACTCATCGACGCAGTCACACTGGGGAGAGACCATTCACCTGCTCAGAGTGTGGGAAGGGATTCACTGAGTCATCTGCTCTGTCCACACACCAGCGAGTTCACACTGGGGAGAGACCATTCACCTGCTCAGAATGTGGGATGGGATTTACTATTTCAGCCAACCTGCTGAGACACCAGCGAGTTCACACTGGGGAGAGACCATTCACCTGCTCCAAGTGTAGGAAAGGATTCAGTGATTCATCCACCCTGCAGAAGCACCAGCGAGTTCACACTGGGGAGAGGCCATTCACCTGCTCAGAATGTGGGAAGGGATTTACTATTTCAGCCCACCTCTTGAGTCACCAGCGACTTCACACTGGGGAGAGGCCGTTCCAATGTCCAGACTGTGGGAAGTGCTATAAAAGTTCTGGGGAACTGATGAGCCATCAACGTGTTCACACTGATGAGAGACCGTTCAGATGCTCTCACTGCGGGACTGGTTTCAGTCGATCATCTAACCTCACTGTACATCAGCGAATTCACACTGGGGAGAAGCCATTCGCCTGTGCCAAGTGTGGGAAGGGATTCACTCAGCTATCCGCCCTGCAGAAGCACCAGCGAACCCACACTGGGGAGAGGCCATTTGCCTGCTCCATGTGTGGGAAGGGATTCACCTCTTCATCCCACCTGCTGAGACACCAACGAGGCCACAAACAACTACAGTGTTTGAATTTTGCTGTTCCTCACATTCAGGACTGAACCATGTTCATTTGGGTCTCTTTGTGCTGATAAACTCTAGACCATTTACAGCGGCTAATATTCTGTGTAACAGTCAAATAAATTAGATTTGTGTTAAATACGCGGTGTGTTGAATCATTTTAATATCTCTGACACAAGTTAGTTCCTTTTGAAGTTCTCTCGCTCTCCCCTGTCTCTTCCATTCTCACCTCCAACAAGAAGTGTGAGGAACTTGTGCAGCTTCTTTGTGACTGAGATTGAGTCAATCCGATCAGCTGCCTCTGCTGCTTCCCTCCCTTCCACGAGCCCACCGGACCAAACTGTCTCGAAATGTCATCCTTTCCCGAGCCCGGAACCCACATCTTTCTCTAGTTTCTCTCCCATCTCCCCTCTTGCCTGTCTTTCCCAGAACTCCCATGTTTGAATCCCTTCAATCAGGTCTCTGTCCTGTCACAGTAGTAAAATACAAGAGACAAACATAATCTCAATGAGAGTTTGGCTCAAGTTAGAATCAGATTTTGATGGGAAATGGAATGTCAAGTTTGTGTAATATGTGTACGTACCTTGTGAAATGAATTGCTTCTGTGTTCGGCATGGGATGGCCTTATCGCGGCCTTGGCTGTCTGAGAGCCTGTGAACTGTCCGTGGGAACGAAACACAGTAGTGGGATGAGTTACTCCTTCCTTGATAAAGAATTGCTATGCTATGCAACTAATGAGCTAACTGTGTGACTAATGATTGACAGAAATAATTATATGAAGGAGGGGTTTGGGGGGTTTTGTAAAATATATAGTTAACTGTAACTAAGAAAAAATTGTCTTCACTTGCTGTAACTCTGAAGTTACACTTGTGTAGCCCCACAGTAAATAAAAGGTTCTTTGAAGTCATCTGGTGTTCGACTGATGATTACCTCCGGACTGAAAATTTAGAATTATCACACGGTGGCCCTAACGGGGATCTCTGGTGCGTCGACAGAAGCAGACAGTGTAAGCGGCAGATCGCCTCCGGACGCGTGGGGAAAATAGGGCCCCCAAATGTGAGTATTTTTATCACTTTGGTTTTTCCCCTTCGCTGTCCCGGTCGCGAGCCTGTCCTACTGCCTGCTGCTGGAGATGTCCCTACGAGATTCAGGTCAGTCCGGCGAACCCCAGAATTTCAAAGAGCTTGGGTTAGAGTCCCTGAGGTTCGAGTCCTCTAAAGAACAAGGGTTGGAGTCCCTAAGAAATAGTTAAAAGTGGTAAAGAGATATCGATGCCAACATGATCCTTGTTATTACCTGAAACCTTCGCGATAAAAGGTTCCTGTTAACTTTGTAAGGCGGGTGATATAGAATCTTTACGGTGTCACCTTCGAGCTGTTAATTGGCTTGTACAGAGCGCGATTACTCCGTGATTTAAATTATAATCCCCTGCAGATGCGGATAACTCTGCTTAATAACACATAAAACAGGGCAAAAACGTTGCGGACCCTGGCAAAAAACATACACGTAATTTCCTTAATCAATTGAAAAACAGGGCAGGATAACCCTGTAATAAATTCAAAATTGGATTAGTGATCTAGGATCACTATTAAATTGTAATCGGAAGGACCGTCTGGCATCAGACAAAGGGTACAATGGGTAATACTTTAGATACAACTTTTGAAAGTGGCAGAACACTGTGAACAATATCCATCTGAGCAGTTGAGACAATTATGGGGGGTATTGCACAAAAATTTAGGAGAATGAAAAATTTAGAAATTTAAATAGAAAAATGGCCACTGTGGGGGGGGGGGGGGGGGGGGGACAGGAATAGTTAAAACAGCCATGGTCTTGAAAACAGAATGCACATATGGGAAAAGAACCAAGTCATTAGGCTATCCGCCTTGAATCTGTATATTAATCCATGTGAGTTTAAGCTTAAGTGGGATAAGGTGCTGTCAGGGACTGCGGAGTCCCTAGATCTTGTCTCCCAGAATTCTGACATAAACTGCTTTTTTACTGATAATCAGGCCCGCGTGTGAATATTTTCACCCCTAACATTTGGTGTAGTCTGGAAGGATGTTGCTGAGCCAGTGGACAAGGCGAGTAGTCAAACCTTTGACTGCCAAAAATGAGTCACTCGGCAAGGCAGACGGACGGTGAGATAACATCCAACGAATCTGGTAACAAGGCTAAATGAGTAAAAGAGTCAGTTTAAAATTCCTCTTTTTTTTGTTTTTTGAAAAGCAAAATATTCTGGTTAAAAAAAAACAATGATCAAAAATGGGTGTGATCTCTGTGGAACAGAGAAAAATGGTGAGATACACAGAAGTGAGATAAGACAAATAAGCAGGAATCATCTTAGTTCACCGGTTAGAAGCACAAATGACTGAAATGAAGCCTTCACACCATTTGGAAAACAGGCTAGTTTAAAGGAATTGAGCTCTGACTCCTTTAAGCATAGCAATAAAGCGGGTAAAGATAGCGGCAGTACAGATTGTGCAAACTGGCAAGGACATCACAAAACTGCCAACAATTACGGCTAACGACTGTCCTGGAATGTCTCAAGGAGAAAAAAAAAATCAAATAAAGTAGAGTCCAAAAGATCAGAAAGGGGCTGAAACGCTCAATTAGTTTTTGTTCAGGAATATCCGAGGATGACAAATCCCCTTCCCAAAACAAAAAATGGGGAGTAAAGTCAATACAAGATTAAGGTTAGGAACTTCACAATGGATACTTGTCGAGAATAACTTCAGATTGTTTCAAGCCATCCAAATAAATTCGGCAGTAATTCAATTAATTTGAAATAAAAGAAAAATAAACATCCAGTAATGTCTCTTTCCAAAAACCAGTTAAATAACGAACATTGAAAATTGAATTCAGTTTAAAGAACAAAAAAGAAATTTGAGTAACATTGAAGGAAAGGATAAAGAGTCACGTAGCGGATGGAGATGGCATCATGCCAAATTCTCCACCACTTTCGATTCTGTACAAAAAGTTAATCATTTCAGCAAGCAGGTCATCTGCACAAAGAAATATGCGTCTCTAAGAATAGCTAATGCCTCTAAAATTAATCAGTGGAAATTGATTTAAATGGAATAACACCGATAAAGTTTTCGAAGGAGAATAGAAGATTTTGTTCAGTATTTTAACTGAGCTACTGTGAAATTGCTGTCTCTTTACTTTGATATTTACGACCTGTGAGAATGTGTATGCTTGGTCTGTGAATGTTAATATCTCAATGCTACGATTTATCTTCTGAGAAAGTAACCTTGGGTTTATAATCTGGAATTTTAAAATAGGCTCCAGAAGGATTTTTAACTAACTGTCGAAGCCAGGTATTTCTACCATAGATGATTTTGCCGCCATTTTAGTGAAAGAGAGAGAGATAGACAGAGAGAGAGAGAAAGAGTTTTAGGCATCTATACTTTGATCTGAACTATTCACTGTCTCTGTATTCATATTTCATTTTCAGACTTTGACTTTTAAAAGTTATGTTTTGAGCTGTTTGGCTAAGGAGATAATTCCTGTGATTATTTGAAAGCTTCTACGCGGTGCCTTTTAAATGACTTTCAAGTTGTAATCAATAGAAGACAAATAATACAATTCTTATTTGCACCTGACAATTTTTAACATAAATTTCTACTGAGTTCCAATAATCGCAAGAGCAACTGGTAACCTTGAATTGATGGTTTCAAATCCCTCAACTGATACAGTCTAAAATCCTTCGCTAACTTATTGTGGTGTGTCGTCTGACATTATGATTTAAAGATCATAGTTTGAGTACAGTTAACAATTTTTTCCTTTCAAAGGCTATCATTGACATTTCCCGGGTAATTTTGATACACAAGGAATTTCAATCAGGGTGCAAAATCACGTGTGTAAGAATAAGAAAATGTTAGTTTTATGGTGTTCAGTGGAAGTTAGGATAGTTGAAATACATATGACAAGTTGCAATGCATTTGACATATGATCAAGCCGGTGTTTCATTAGTTCAGGGTTAAAACTTCCCTGACACAAATACTTTGTAATCATCAGTGGGGTAAAACTAACCTGTCTCACAGCACAGATGTTTTAATTATGAGATTGCAGAATTAAGTATAAAGAACAGATGGGTAAATTAAATATGTCCATGATCATGTTTCTAATTTAAACAAAAGTAGGGTGATGACAACATGACGTCTGAGAAAGAACCACGATACAGTGCAAAATTGGTTCAGTCAGAGATTCAATAACATATTGTGTTTGATATTTTAAAATAATTGTTCAAAATTAGCTTGGAAATTAAAACTTCAGACAATGTGTGAAGCTGTTTTTTTTTAAAAAAAGGAAAATCACACAACTCTGGTTGAAGCAAATCTATATTCCAAAAGACAGATCGTTCTCAGACACCTGATAACAAGAACTTGGCAGCAATCCAACACTCCCGTGCTGGGTTTGCCTGTCCACACTCTCAGCTCTGGCCTTGTAATTCTGATAAAGTAATGAAAAGTCAAAACAGCTGAAGATGCATTTTAATTGGAACTTACAAATCTCAAGTTCGGCCCAGACAGGAAAAGTTTCATACGGATAACATCTAACATCTGGTGACGACCAGGACACTTTTCCTTTAAATTTTTAGGTTAAACATTCAGGAAAGGCTGGCATGACAGCAGCACCTGTGGAAACTTGTGATGACTCTTGAGATCTCAGAACAACTACAAGCACTTCAAGGCGCTTGGATATCATTCACAACGTACACAGGATACTTGTGTAGCTATATGAACTATGGGGCTTTATATAATTTTATTGATGGGATATGCATCCCAGCAGTCAGAGACTGGACCAAGGATATAGCTTATTTTAATGCTCGACTACAGCTACATTCGGGGACAGACATGGGATGCGTAAACAACTTGTGTCTGCTCCTCACATGTTCCGGTATTGTTTATAATACGAATTAAATATGTACAGTATTTTAAGTAAGGTTATTATGAAGCAGGCTGCCAATGACAAGGGTGCCACTAGATTTTGAGGGCATGACGACCTACACAGAGTTAGAAGAGGTATAATCAATAATGTAGTGACTTGATTTAAGACAGAAACTTCTATATTAAATTCGCTAGACATGCAAAGGTTGAATGCGAAGATAGAACAACTTAGATATTAATGACAGAAAATGGCTGAACAAGCCACATTCCCTGTAAACTGTCTTATGAGACCCGAGCGTGTGTATGTACAGGCAGTATCCGCTAAAACAAGAAGCTATTCCCAGCCTGGGCTCTCATTCAGTCACGGCATTACTAGGCCAGCTCCAAACTCAGCATCTCACCATGGCTCGACAGAACAAGTATGAGATTTATCTCTTGAACAATCCAAAGCTCCAATTCCACCATTGCACCACTATTAATCCTGCAAATTTTCTCACCAATCCACCGCTTGAGCAAGAACACCCTGGACACGATTGCATGTCACTTATAAAGGACGATTCGTCTGTCAGGGAGGACCTGTCAGATGCCCCTCTTAATGACCCAGACCTGACCATGTTCACAGATGGAAGTGCTTCCATCGGTGAAAGGGGGGAGCGGTTATCAGGATATGCTATAGTAAATCAGGACGGGAAAACCTTGGAGGCAGCAGCCTTTGAAACCCCGTTCTCAGCCCAACAAGCCGAGTTATTTGCCCTAATTCGCGCCTGTGTCCCCGGAAGGGATTTAAGGGTGACTATTTATACAGACTAGATATGCCTTTGGAGTCACGCATGGCTTTGGCCAAGTATAAGGGAAAAAAATAGACAATTTTTGTTAAACATATTGACTTTTAAAAAAAATAAACAAGAAACCAATTTACTTCTCAGATAAATATTTAAATTCTATTCAAGTATATGTACAAAAGGTGACTATTTTCCCAAGAGCATAAAGAAAAAGGCTGCAGCACTACTGACTGTGATAATAATGCACTGCCCATACATCGGGTAAAACCCCCAACAGATATAGGAAATAAACAGGCAGACCACTAAACCAAAGAAGCTTCCCAATGGAAGGCGATGGTGGTGAGTCAGACTAAAAACATCACCAAGCCAGTCTCCCTCGGAAAAGCCAATGCCAAATATTACCAACGTCGTTAAGTTGCAGGACGCTCCTAAAAGTATGAAAGAGTTGTGGGAAGAATTGGGGTGTCATTATGATCACGTAACTAAGTTGTGGGTCACCCCGGCAGGACAAACTTATATGACCGACGCCTTGGCAGCCTGGGTCACTGAATGTGTTCACTTTGCAACTCATTGTGGTGCACGAGCTACGGATGATATATTGCTGAAGACTTGGTGGCATCCAAGCTGCAGGAAATAGCACAAAACATTAGCAGTCGTTGCCTGGTATGTCAGCGATATAACCCTGGGAAAGCAATACCCTGTGAAATGGGTAAAAGCCCGTTACTGGAAGGTCCCTTTGAGACACTCCAGATGGATTACATTGAGTTGGAAAAATGCCAATGTCATAAACATGTATTGGTTATTGTTGATGTATTTAGTAAGTGGATAGAGGCTTACCCCACTGTAGATAACAAAGCTTCCACAGTAGTAAAAGTTTTGATGAGAGAATTTGTTCCTAGATTTGGGATTCCACATCGATTAAGCTCTGATAATGGACCTCATTTTGTGGGACAGATCAATAAGGAATTTTGTACTCAGCTGGGAATAAAACAACAATTACATTGCGCGTACCGACCCCAGGCAGCAAGAATGGAAGAAAGAGCTAATCAGACATTAAAAACGAAACTGGCAAAACTACAGGCAGAAACTAGAGACTGTAGCCACTTGGCTCAAATTATTGCCGATTGCCCTCTTCCAGATACGTGCAACCCCAGCCGGAAAGCCACGACTGAGTCCCGCCAAAATTCTATACGTCAGACCCTCTCGCACTCCCTGGGATCAAGAAAACAATGACTACTGAAATGGCCAACTATGTGATAACCTTAATTAAGGTGTTGAAAGGCCTCCATTCACGGGTGTGAGCTGCTTATGAGGAAATACCTCCCTTCTGTCACTATTAATCCGGGAGAGTATCTCCTGATTCGTAATTGGATTAGGAAAGGACTGGGGAAAAATGCCTGAACCCACATCCATCATTGTAAGGCCTTGAAGTAACATGAAAAGTAACCTTTTTGTTTCCAAGCCCTAGGTTACTGTTCCACCCAGCCTGTAGGGTGAAGTACCTACTTATCACCGTAGTCCTGCTGGGACTCTTGCAGACAAATGGGGAGGCCAAGCAAAGAACCTGTGGAGGTAGCGGAAAATGAGTCCATCACGTGTCAAGACGACCCTTTACGCTGCATCAACAACGGCCCTGAGGAAGGAGGAATGTGACCCCAGTGGACGGATGTTCGACCTACGTGTGACAACCTCACCAAACCCTGACCTCCTTGATGGAAGAACTGAAGGAAGATTGCCCTGCCATCGGATCGGATGTAGATGGGACTATAGTTGCAAAAACAGGCATAGTACCGCCAGGACAAAAGTATAAGGGAGGGATGTGTTAGTGAAGTATAACCCTTCAAAGGACAAGGCAGAAAAGGGAATTACATATAAACACATATCTGGGCGGATCATGGGGGTCTTATCTGGTGCATTGATTAGTGATCCTGGGAGTGGTAACACTTATAATAATCATGCTTAGCTTCCTAATGAAATGCTTGTGCAAAAGTGTCAGTACAGCAGTAATTCCACAACAGTTAATACAGCAACATGAAGTGAGCCTAATGGATGAGAAAGAAGATGCAGAGGGAAGGAGGAAAATGATAGAAGTGCAGATAGAATGGGAAAGACTGAGACAAGTGGCTATGGATTAGAAGTTATCATGAAATGATAAAAGGGGGGAATGAGAATTTGGCTCAAGTTAGAATCAGAGCTTAATGGGAAATGGAATGAGAGATTGGTCAAGTTAAAAATCAGAGCTTGATGGGTAATGGGATGTCAAGCTTATATACGTGCATTGTGAAATGAATAGCTTCTGCGAGAAAGCGTTATCACGGCCTTGGCTGTCTGGAAAGCCTGTGAACCATCCGTGGGAGACTGTAACTGTTTGTGAGAACTACATTCCTCAGGACTGTCGATAAAAACTTGCTATACTATGAAACATACAAACTAATTATTATTAATGATGGCAAAAAATAATTACTTAAAGGAGGGGCGTAATGAGCTAATTGTATCACTAATGATTGAAAGGCTTGATGGGTTTTGTAAGAATATAGTCAACTGTAACTAAGAGAAATGTGCTTTTCACTTGCGTTACAGCTGTGTTGCAGCCCCACGGTAAATAAAAGGTTCTTTTAAGTTACCTGGTGTTCGACTGCTGATTACCCCTGGACTGCAAAAATTTAGTATTTTCATTTTCATGGCAAAAAACAAGAATTAAATTCATGATTATTCAGTAGTTAACATTGATTATCATTAGTGAATTGGTGTATTAGGTAATCATATTGCAAAGACTAGATCTTTATTTTTTTAAAATGACACGATCAACCAAAATGTTTCCAGAAACTGCAGAGCTATCAGAATTTGTTTGAAAAATAAATTACTTTTATAATTTTGAGAAGTTACAAGACATCATACTCTGCCAAGACTATGTGAGCTGGGCATTGGAGTAATGGTATTGTTACTGGGCTAGTAATCCAGAGACCCAGGTTAATGCTCTGGGGATCTGGGATCGAATCTGCCGATGACATATTGAATTTGAATAAAATCTCAAATTAAAAGTCGAATGATGACATTGTTGATTGTTGTAAAAACCCATCTGGTTCATGAATGTTCTTCAGGAAATCTGCTCTCCTTACGTGGCCTGTCCTACACGTGACTCCAGATCCACAGCAATGTTGTGGTTGATTCGTAAGTGCCCTCTGAAATAGCCTCAAAAGACAAGCAGTTCAAGGGCAATTGGAATGAGCAGTAAATGCTGGTCCAGCCAGTGACCCCCACCTCCCATGAATGAATAATTTTTAAGGCGGCTCATTGTTCAATCTGAAGATTAGTCAGAAACTGTCTCTTTGATTGGATTTGACTTATTGTCATGTGTACCGAGGTACAGTGAAAGGGTTTGTTCTGCGTACAGTCCAGAAAGATCGTTCCATACATGAAAAAACTCAGACATACGATAAATACACAATGTAAATACATAGACACAGATCCCAGGGGAGCGTAGTAGAACTAGTGTATCTTGTATCAAATGTATCAATTACAAATTACTGTATTAATTAGCTACCAGTCTGTAACAGATGATTAAATAAGCAGTGATCTTTAATTGATTTACAATTAAACAATAATGAATCAGTAGTTATAGTAAAAGTTTGAGTTTTATTTGTTGTAAAAATGTAAAGCTTCATTGTTGTGTATATAAAGAATGTGCATTGAGGATAAATATAGCAGCAAGAGAGACCTTCCAACTCTGATTAGCCTCAATGTTTGAAACTGTTTGAATAAGGAATTGTGCAGAATCAGGTAAAGGGCTGGTATGAAACAGTTCGATTGTATTCCTGTCAAAGGTAATGAGGAGAAGGTGGTTTTCA
>NW_024055688.1:0-26653 GCF_902713615.1 Scyliorhinus canicula
CCCTCCATCTCCCCCACTCCCCCCCGTCTCCCACACTCTCCCCTCCGTCTCCCCCACTGCCCCCTCCGTCTCCCCCACCCCCCCCCCCGTCTCCCCCACTCACCCCTCCGTCTCCCCCCACCCCCCTCCGTCTCGCCCACTCTCCCCTCCGTATCCCCCCACTGCCCCGCCGTCTCCCCCACCCCCCCTCCGTCTCCCCCCACTGACCCCCCGTCTCCCCCACTCCCCCCTCCGTGTCCCCCACTGCCCCCCCCGTCTCCCCCACTCCCCCCACCGTCTCCCCCACTCCCCCCTCCGTCGCCCCCACTCCCCCCTCCGTCTCCCCCGCCCCCTCCGTATCCCCCACTGCCTCCCCCTCCGTCTCCCCCACGCCCGCCTCCGTCTCCCCCACTCCCCCCTCCGTCTCCCCCACTCCCCCTCCGTCGCACCCACCCCCCTCCATCTCCCCCACTCCCCCCTCCGTCTACCCCACTGCCCCCCTCCGTCTCCCACACTCCCCCTCCGTCTCCCCCACTCCCCCCTCCGTCTCCCCCACTGCCCCCTCCGTCTCCCCCACTGCCCCCTCCGTCTCCCGCACTCCCCCCTCCGTCTCCCCCCACTGCCCCTCCGTCTCCCACACTCCCCCCTCCGTCTCCCCCACTCCCCCCTCCGTCTCCCCCACTGCCCCCTCCGTCTCCCCCACTGCCCCTTCCGTCTCCCGCACTCCCACCTCCGTCTCCCCCCACTGCCCCTCCGTCTCCCCCACTCCCTCCTCCGTCTCCCCCACTGCCCCCTCCGTCTCCCCCACGCCCGCCTCCGCCTCCCCCACTCCCCCCTCCGTCTCCCCCACTGCCCCCTCCGGCGCCCCCACTCCCCCCTCCGTCTCCACCTCTCCCTCCTCCGTCACCCACACTCCCCCTCCATCTCCTCCCACTGCCCCCCCGTCTCCCCCAACCCCTCCGTCTCCCCTACTGCCCCCTCCGTCTCCCACACTCACCCATCCGTCTCCCACCACTCCCCACTCCGTCTCCCCCACTCACCCCTCCCTCTCCCCCCACTCCCCCCTCTGTCTCCACCACTCTCCCCTCCGTCTCCCCTAACTGCCCCCCCAGTCTCCCCCACCCCCCCTACGTCTCCCCCACTGCCCTCCCCGTCTCCCCCACCCCCCCCCCTCCGTCTCCCCCACTGCCCCCCCGTCTCCCCCACTCCCCCCTCCGTCGCCCCCACTCCCCCCTCCATCTCCCCCCACCCCCCTCCGTCTCTCCCACTGCCACCTCCGTCTCCCACACTCCACCCTCCGTCTCCCCCACTCCCCTTCCGTCTCCCCCACTGCCCCCTCCGTCTCCCCCACCCCCTCCGTCTCACCCACTCCCCCCTCCATCTCCCCCACTCCCCCCTCCGTCTCCCCTCACTGCCCCCCCAGTCTCCCACACACCCCCCTCCGTCTCCCCCACTCCCCTCCGTCTCACCCACTGCCCCCTCCGTCTCCCCCACTGCCCCCTCCGTCTCCCCCACTCCCCCCTCCGTCTCGCCCAACTGCCCCCTCCGTATCCCCCACTGCCCGCTCCGTCTCCCCCACTCCCCCCTCCGTCTCCCCCACTCCCCCTCCGTCTCCCCCACTACCCCCTCCGTCTCCCCCACTGCCCCCCGTCTCCTCCACTGCCCCCTCCGTCTCCCCCACTCCCCCCTCCGTCACCCCCACGCCCGCCTCCGTCTCCCTCACGCCCGCCTCCGTCTCCCCCACTCCCCCCTCCGTCTACCCCACTGTCCCCCTCCGTCTCCCACACCCCCCTCCATCTCCCCCACTGCCTCCCCCGTCGCCCCCACTCCCCCCACTCTGGACCCCCTCCCGTTTTCAGGGATGCCTTCCCCGTTGTGGCCAGATTCGAGCGGTGCGCTGAGCGGTGCGCTGAGCGGTGCCCTGACCTCGTCCAAGCTGTCGTCAGCCAGGCCGACTGATTGACGAATTTAAAAAGCAGGTGTGTTTCACGACGTGCAAACAGGGCGCCATGACGTCGGGGCTTCGGCCCATCCGGGCCGGTGAATAGCGGGGGGAGGGGGGCTATCAGTGGCGATTCTGGTCGTGTCAGGGGCGGGAAGGAGGCGTTTGTCGGGAATGGCGACTCTGACATTTTGCGGGGTTCGGAGAATAGCGGGAGGGAGTCGGAACAGCGTCGCCGTAAAAATTTCCGACGCCCGCTATTCTCCGAACTGTCGTGAGTCCGGAGAATCGCGCCCTATATATCTCCAAGACCCTCCCCTCCCCAGCCCCTGTTTTACTCCTTTGCCTCAGGGGGAGGCAAGGGAAGCTTGGAAACTGCCTCCAGACAAAATCCCGTAGCTGCAGATGCCGGAACCTGTTCCACTCGGCATCTCAAACTCCTCCTTTATCTCCTCCAGGCTCGGGAACCCCTCCTCAATGAAGAGATCCCCAAATCTCTCAATCCCTGCCCCTGTCACCTCCTAAAGCCCCCATCCAGCCCCCCCGGAGCGAACTGGGAGTTGTTACAGATCGCCGACCACACCGACGCTGCCTCCAGTCCCATGTGCTGCCTCCATTGCCCCCACACCCTCAGGGCTGTAACTACCACAGGGCTTGTGGGGTACTGGGCCCGGCGAGAACGGCAAAGGGGCCATTAACAGAGCCTCCAGCCGTGCCCTTGCAAGATGCTGCCTCCACTCGCTCCCACGCTGACCCCTCCACCACTACCCACTTCCTAACCATCCATATATTAGCCGCCCGGCAGTAATTAATAAAGTTCAGACCGGCCAAGCCTGTCCGGTTGCGGTAATTCGGAGCTGAAGCCGCACGTTCGGAGGCTCCCGCTATTTTCGGACTTCTCTTTCTCGGGCCTGTAACGGCGCTGTTGGACTTTTCCTGGTGGGGGAAGACATCAGTAACGGTTTTCTGCCGGTGGATGGACTGGACCAGGAGCGGGGCGGTTAGAAAATAGGCTTTGGAGCAGAGAAAGGTGCGAGGGAGGAAGAACAAGATGGCGGCAGGTGGGGAATTGGCAGCGTGGAAGCAGTGGGCGCAGGAACAGCAAGAGCTGCTCCATCGCTGCTTCAGGGAGGTGAAAGCTGAGCTGCTGGAACTGCTAAAGGCCTCATTCGACAAGCTCCTGGCGACCCAGACGGTCCAGGGGGCAGTGATTGGCGAGGTCCGGCAAAAGACCTCGGAGAATGAGGGCGGAATCCTGGGCCTGGCAGTGAAGGTGGAGTCGCACGAGGCCGCTCCACAAGAAATGGCAGGCGAGGCTGGAGGAGAACGGAGAACCGCTGGCATCGGGAGAACCTGCGGATCCTGGGCCTCCCGGAGGGGCTGGAGGGATCGGACTTGGGGGCCTACGTGGTCACCATGTTGAACTGGTTAATGGGAGCGGGGTCCTTCCAAGCCCCTGGAGCTGGAGGGGGCCCAGCGGGTGTTGGTGAGAAAGCCCAGGCCGAACGAGTCGCCAAGCTCGGTGCTGGTGTGGTTTTGCTGCTTGGTTGACTGAGAATGTGCTGAGGTGGGCTCAGAAGGAGAGGAGCAGCAGGTGGGAGAATGCAGAGATCCGGATTTACCACGACTGGAGCGCGGAGGTGGTGAAAATGAGGGCTGGTTATAACCGGTCAAAGGCAGTGCTGCACAAGAGAGGGGTGAAGTTTGGCCTGTTCCAGCCGGCGCGGTATAAAGATGGGCAGCACCATTCTGACTCTCCGGAAGAGGCCTGGGCCTTTGTCCAGGCAGAGAAGCTGGGTTCAGGCTGAGGATTGAGGGGGGGGGGGGGGGGGTTGAGGACTGATGTATAATGTTCGGAGGCTCTGTTCTTGCTTTGCTATTTACTGTTGGTTTTTGTTTTATCTTTCTTGTGGGAAGCTTGGGGGATGTTTTGTGGGCCCATTACGGCGCGAGACCTCTCTTCCCGCGTATTGGGTCGAAGGGCGGGGTTTATGCTGAAGGCGTGGGTTTGTTCCCGCGCTGGAGTCGGAATGGTGGGGGGAGATCAGCAATTTTGCATCTCCATTTAACAGGAGGATTGGCCAATCTGAGCCACAGCTCTCCGAGTCGGAGAATCGCCCAGGGCCGGCGTCAATCCCACCCCCGCCGCGTCCTGAATTCTCCGCCACCCGTGGTTCGGCGGGGACGGGAATCGCGCTGCGCCAGTCGGCGGGGACGGGAATCGCGCTGAGCCGGTCGGAGGGGACGGGAATCGCGCTGCGCCGGTCGGCAGGGACGGGAATCTCGCTGCGCCGGTCGGCAGGGACGGGAATCGGGCTGCGCCGGTCGGCGGGGACGGGAATCGCGCTGCGCCAGTCGGCGGGGACGGGAATCGCGCTGTGCCGGTCGGCGTGGACGGGAATCGCGCTGCGCCGGTCGGCGGGGACGGGAATCGCGCTGCGCCGGTCGGCGGGGACGGGAATCGCGCTGCGCCGGTCGGCGGGGACAGGAATCGTGCTGCGCCGGTCGACGGGGACAGGAATAGTGCTGCGCCGGTCGGCGGGGACGGGAATCGCGCTGCGCCGGTCGGCGGGACGGGAATCGCGCTGCGCCGGTCGGCGGGGACAGGAATCGTGCTGCGCCGTCGGCGGGGGACGGGAATCGCGCTGCGCCGGTCGGCGGGGACGGGAATTCGCTCTGCGCCCGTCGCGGGACGGGAATCGCGCTGCGCCGGTCGGCGGGGACGGGAATCGCGCTGCACCGGTCGGCGGGGATTGGGAATCGCGCTGCGCCGGTCGGCGGGGACGGGAATCGCGCTGGGCCGGTCGGCGGGGACGAGAATCGCTCTGCGCCCGTCGCGGGGACGGGAATCGCGCTGCGCCGGTCGGCGGGGACGGGAATCGCGCTGCACCGGTCGGCGGGGACGGGAATCGCGCTGCGCCGGTCGGTGGGGACGGGAATCGCACTGCGCCGTTCGCGTGGACGGGAATCGCGCTGCGCCGGTCGGCGGGGACGGGAATCGCGCTGCGCCTGTCGGTGGGGACGGGAATCGCGCTGAGCCGGTCGGAGGGGACGGGAATCGCGCTGAGCCGGTCGGCGGGGACGGGAATCGCGCTGAGCCGGTCGGTAGGGACGGGAATCGCGCTGAGCCGGTCGGTAGGGACGGGAATCGCGCTGCGCCGGTCGGTAGGGACGGGAATCGCGCTGCGCCGGTCGGCGTGGACGGGAATCGCGCTGCGCCGGTCGGCGGGGACAGGAATCGCGCTGCGCCGGTCGGCGGGGACGGGAATCGCGCTGCGCCGGTCGGTGGGGACGGGAATCGCGCTGCGCCGGTCGGCGGGGACGGGAATCGCGCTGCGCCGGTCGGTGGGGACGGGAATCGCGCTGCGCCGGTCGGCAGGGACGGGAATCGCGCTGCGCCGGTCGGCAGGGACAGGAATCGCGCTGCGCCGGTCGGCGGCGATGGTAATCGCGCTGCGCCGGTCGGCGGGGACGGGAATCGCGCTGCGCCGGTCGGCGGGGACGGGAATCGCACTGCGCCGGTCGGCGGGGACGGGAATCGCGCTGCGCCGGTCGGCGGGGACGGGAATCGCGCTGCGCCAGTCGGCGGGGACGGGAATCGCGCTGCGCCGGTCAGTGGGGACGGTAATCGCGCTGCGCCGGTCGGTGTGGACGGGAATCGCATTGCGCCGGTCGGCGGGGACGGGAATCGCACTGCGCCGGTCGGCGGGGACGGGAATCGCGCTGCGCCGGTCGGCGGGGACGGGAATCGTGCTGTGCCGGTCGGCGGGGACGGGAATCGCGCTGCGCAGGTCGGCTGGGACGGGAATCGCGCTGCGCCGGTCGGCGGGGACGGGAATCACGCTGCGCCGGTCGGCGGGGACGGGAATCGCGCTGCGACGGTCGGCGGGGACGGGAATCGCGCTGAGCCGGTCGGCGGGGACGGGAATCGCGCTGAGCCGGTCGGCGGGGACGTGAATCGCGCTGAGCCGGTCGGCGTGGACGGGAATCGCGCTGAGCCTGTCGGCGGGGACGGGAATCGCGCTGAGCCGGTCGGCGGGGACGGGAATCGCGCTGCGCCGGTCGGCGGGGACGGGAATCGCGCTGCGCCGGTCGGTGGGGACGGGAATCGCTCTGCGCCGGTCGGCGGGGACGGGAATCGCGCTGCGCCGGTCGGTGGGGACGGGAATCGCGCTGCGCCAGTCGGCGGGGACGGGAATCGCGCTGCGCCGGTCGGCGTGGACGGGAATCGCACTGCGCCGGTCGGCGGGGACAGAAAACGCGCTGCGCCGGTCGGCGGGGACGGGAAATGCGCTGCGCCGGTCGGCGGGGACAGGAATCGCGTTGCGCCGGTCGGTGGGGACGGGAATCGCGCTGCGCCGGTCGGCGGGGACGGGAATCGCACTGCGCCGGTCGGCGTGGACGGGAATCGCGTTGCGCCGGTCGGTGGGGACGGGAATCGCGCTGCGCCGGTCGGCGAGACGGGAACCGCGCTGTGCCGGTCAGCGGGGAAGGGAATCGCGTTGCGCCGGTCAGCGGGGACGGGAATCGCGGTGCGCCGGTCGGCGGGGACGGGAATCGCGCTGCGCCGGTCGGCGGGGACGCAAATCGCACTGCGCCGGTCGGCGGGGACGGGAATCACGTTGCGCCGGTCGGCGGGGACGGGAATCGCGCTGCGCCGGTCGGCGGGGACGGGAATCGCGCTGCGCCGGTCGGCGGGGATGGGAATCGCGCTGCGCCGGTCGGCGGGGACGGGAATCGCGCTGCGCCGGTCGGCGGGGACGGGAATCGCCTCTGTAACCTCCTCCAGCCCCTACAATTCCCATCCTCCTGTTCAAATCCCTCCCTCCCTCCCTATCTCTGTAACCTCCTCCAGCCCCTACAATCCTCATCCTTCGGTTCAAATCCCTCCCTCCCACCCTCCCTATCTCTGTAACCTCCTCCAACCCCTACAATTCCCATCCTCCTGTTCAAATCCCTCCCTCCCACCCTATCTCTGTAACCTCCTCCAGCCCCTACATTTCCCATCCTCTGTTCAAATCCCTCCCTATCTCTGTAACCTCCAACAACCCCTACAATTCCCATCCTCCTGTTCAAATCCCTCCCTCCCTCCCTCTCTTTGTAACCTCCTCCAGCCCCTACATTTCCCATCCTCCTGTTCAAATCCCTCCCTATCTCTGTGACCTCCTCCAGCCCCTACACATCTCATCCTCCAGTTCATATTCCCTCCCTCCCTCTCTATCTCTGTAACCTCCTCCAGCCTCTACAATTCTAATCCTCCTGTTCAAATCCCTCCCACACCCTCCTCCCTATCTCTGTAACCTCCTCCAACCCCTATTCTTCTCATCCCTCGGTTCAAATCCCTCCCTGCCCCCTCCCTCCCTATCTCTGTAACCTCCTCCAGCCCCTACAATTTTCATCCTCCTGTTCAAATACCTCCCTACCTCTGTAACCTCCTCCAGCCCCTACAATTCTCATCCTCCTGTTCAAATCCCTCCCTCCCTCCCTATATCTGTAACCTCCTCCAGCCCCTACAATTCTCATCCTCCTGTTCAAGTCCCTCCCTCCATATCTCTGTAACCTCTTCCAGCCCCTACAATTCCCATCCTCCTGTTCAAATCCCTCCCTCCCCTCCCTCCCTATCTCTGTTGTATCCTCCAGTCCCTACAATTCCCATCCTCCTGTTCAAATCCCTGCCTCCCTCCCTAGCCCTGTAACCTCCTCCAGCACCTACAATTATCATCCTCCTGTTCAAATCCCTCCCTCCCTCCCTCACTCCCTCCCTATCTCTGTAATCTCCTCCAGGTCCGATAATGATCATCCTCCTGTTCAAATCCCTCCCTCGCTCTCCTCCCTATCTCGGTAACCTCATCCAGCCCCTACAATTCCCGTCCTCCTGTTGAAATCCCTCCCTCACCCCCTCCCTATCTCTGTGACCTCCTACAGCCCCTACAATTCTCATCCTTCGGTTCAAATCCCACCCTCCCACTCTCCCTATCTCTGTAACCTCCTCCAGCCCCTACAATTCCCATCCTCCTGTTCAAATCCCTCCCTCGCTCTCCTCCCTATCTCTGTGACCTTCTCCAGCCCTTACAATTCCCATCCTCCTGTTCAAATCCCTCCCTCGCTCTCCTCCCTATCTCTGTAACCTCCTCCAGCCTCTACAATTTCCACCCTCCTGTTCAAATCCCTCCCTCGCCCTCCTCCCTATCTCTGTAACCTCCTCCAACCCCTATTATTATCATCCTTCGGTTCAAATCCCTCCCTGCCCCCTCCCTCCCTATCTCTATAACCTCCTCCAGCCCCTACAATTCTCATCCTCCTGTTCAAATCCCTCCCTATCTCTGCAACCTCCTCCAGCCCCTACAATTCTCATCCTCCTGTTCAAATCCCCCCTCCCTCCCTATCTCTGTAACCTCCTCCAGCCCCTACAATTCCCATCCTCCTGTTCAAATCCCTCCCTCACCCCCTCCCTCCCTATCTCTGTAACCTCCTCCAGCCCCTACAATTCTCATCCTCCTGTTCAAATCCCTCCCTATCTCTGTAACCTCCTCCAGCCCCTACAATTCCCATCCTCCTGTTCAAATCCCTCCCTCCCTCCCTATCTCTGTAACCTCCTCCAGCCCCTACATTTCCCATCCTCCTGTTCAAATCCCTCCCTCTCTCTGTAACCTACTCCAGCCCCGACAATTCCCATCCTCCTGTTCAAATCCCTCCCTCCCTCCCTATCTCTGTAACCTCCTCCAGCCCCTACAATTCTCATCCTCCTGCTCAAATCCCTCCCTCCCTCCCTATCTCTGTAATCTCCTCCAGGTCCGATAATGCTCATCCTTCGGTTCAAATCCCTCCCTCGCCCCCTCCCTATCTCTGTTACCTCCTCCAGCCTCTACAATTCTCATCCTCCTGTTCAAATCACTCCCTTGCTCCCTCCCTCCCTATCTCTGTTACATCCTCCAGCCCCTACAATTCTCATCCTCCTGTTCAAATCCCCCCCTCCCTCCCTATCCCTGTAACCTCCTCCAGCTCCTACAATTATCATCCTCCTGTTCAAATCCCTCCCTCCCTCCCTCACTCCCTCCCTATGTAATCTCCTCCAGGTCCGATAATGATCATCCTCCTGTTCAAATCCCTCCCTCGCTCTCCTCCCTATCTCTGTAACCTCATCCAGCCCCTACAATTCCCGTCCTCCTGTTCAAATCCCTCCCTCACCCCTCCCTATCTCTGTAACCTCCTCCAGCCCCTGCAATTCTCATCCTCCTGTTCAAATCCCCCCCTCCCTCCCTATCCCTGTAACCTCCTCCAGCTCCTACAATTATCATCCTCCTGTTCAAATCCCTCCCTCTCTCCCTCACTCCCTCCCTATGTAATCTCCTCCAGGTCCGATAATGATCATCCTCCTGTTCAAATCCCTCCCTCGCTCTCCTCCCTATCTCTGTAACCTCATCCAGCCCCTACAATTCCCGTCCTCCTGTTCAAATCCCTCCCTCACCCCTCCCTATCTCTGTAACCTCCTCCAGCCCCTGCAATTCTCATCCTCCTGTTCAAATCCCTCCCTCCCTCCCTATCTCTGTAACCTCCTCCAGCCCCTACAATTATCATCCTCCTGTTCAAATCCCTCCTTCCCTCCCTATCTCTGTAATCTCCTCCAGCCCCTACAATTCTCCTCCTCCGGTTCAAATCCCTCCCTCGCCCCCTCCCTCCCTATCTCTCTAACCTCTTCAGGCCCCTACAATTCTTCTCCTCCTGTTCAATTCCCTCCTTCGCTCACTCCTTCCCTATCCCTCCACATACTTGTTTGCCCCAATCCATAGAACCATGGAATCCCGAAAGAGCAGGATGAGGCCATTCGCTCCATCGATTCTGCACCAGCCCTCGGACAGTGCACCCTACTTAAGAGCACGTCTCCATCCTATCACCACAATACAGTAACCCGACCTAACCTTTTGTTGACAAAGCAGCAATTTATCCTGGCCAATCCACCCAACCTGCACAGCTTTGGGCTGTGGGAGGAAACCGGAGCACCCGGAGGAAACCCACGCAGACACTGAGAGAAAGTGTAAACTTCACACGGACACTCCCATGAGGCCAGAATTGAACCTGGATCCCTCAAGCTGTGAGGCAGCTGTGTTAACCACTGTGTCACCGTGCTGCCCACGTTGCTTATTACTAGTTTATTGTCTGTTTGCTGATTACTTCCTGCTGTCTCCGTGGAGCCACTACTACCAGTGGTTTCCCAACAAACACGGTGGGACCGCGCCTGCTTGCATGCTTTGCAGTTCCTTCGCACCCCCACCCACCCCTTTCGCCCTTTCCATAGCCTCGGCAATCTCCTGGGTGACACAGCAGCACAGTGGGTAGCACAGTTGCTTCACAGCTCCAGGGTCCCAGGTTCGATTCCCGGCTTGGGTCACTGTCTGCGCGGAGTCTGCACGTTTCCTCCGTGTCTGCGTGGGTTTCCTCCGGGTAATCCGGTTTCCTCCCACAAGTCCTGCAAGATGTGCTTGTTAGGTAATTTGGACATTCTGAATTTTCCATCAGTGTACCCGAACAGGCGCCGGAATGAGTCGACTCTGAGATTTTCACAGTTACCATTGTAAGGGTTAATGTAAGCCTTCTTGTGACAATAACAAAGATTATTACTTTAAGGTAATCTCTGCATTTGCTAACAACTCTTTTCTATGGTCATACTGTTAACACCACAGACGAGCGTGATCCCAAGAAAAGAAACCTGTGAATTCCTACAAGATGGTTTTTCGGAGCTACGTAGTAGTGCACGCTAGGGAACAGGCAATTGTGGATTTGGTGATGTGTAATGAGGCCGTCTTGATTAGGTAACCTAAGGTGATGGAACCCTTAGGGGGCAATGGCCACAATACGACAGAATGTACCCCGCAGTATGAGAGGGAGAAGCTGCAATCAGATGTCACTGTGATACAAATAAATAAAGGCAACAACAAAGATATGAGCGAGGAGCTGGTCAGAGTTTATTGAAAGGGGTGCCGAGGAGGGAAGACAATGGGACAGCAATGACAAGGATTTCTGGCAGTTAATTGGGAGACAGGAATTCATTCCAAGAGGAAGGAACATGCTAAGGGGAGGACAAGGCAAGCACAACTGATGAGGGAAGTCAACTGCATAAAAGTAAAAGAAAAGCTCACAATGTGCTGAGGATTAGTGAGAGTAAAGAGGATTGGGAAGCATTTCAAAGCAAGCAGAGGACAACTAAAAGGGCAATAAGGGGGCAAGAAGATGAAATACGAGTGTAAGCTCGCTGGTAACATTAAAGAAGATTGCAAGAGTTTTTTTCGATATATAAAAGGTATAGAGATATAAGATTGGACACTGGACCATTGGAAAATGAGGCTGGAGTAGTAACAGGGAAAAAAGATCTGGCAGATGAATGAATAGGTACTTTACTTTAGTCTTCACAGTGGAGGACACTTGGAGGATACTGGAGCTTCAACAGAGTCAGGGGGCAGAGGTGAGTGAAGCGGCCATCACTAAGGAGAAGGCACTGGGGAATCTGAAAGGTCTGAAGGTGGATAAGTCACCTGGACCGGATGGACTACACCCCAGGGTTATAAAAGAGATAGCTGAGGAGATTGTGGGGGCATTGGTGATGATCTTTCAGGAATCACTAGAGGCAGGAAAGGTCCCAGAGGACTTGAAAATGGCTGACGTAACACCGCTGTTTAAGAAGGCAGATGACAGGAAATTATCGGCCGGTTAGCCTGACTTCGGTATTTGGCAACGTTTTAGGTCCATTATTAAAGATGAGATTGCGGAGTACTTAGAAGTGCATGATAAAATTGAGCTGAGTCAGCATGGTTTCGTCAAGGGGAGGTCATGCCTGACAAATCCGTTCAAATTGTTTTGAGGAGGTAACAAGGAAGTTAGACAAAGGAGAACCAGTGGATGTCATTTATTTAGGTTTCCAAAAGGCCTTTGATAATGTGCCGAACAGGAGGCTGCGAAATAGGTCCATGGTGTTAGGGGCAAGGTACTGGCGTGGATCGAGGACTGGCTGACTGGGAGAACGCAGAGAGTGGGATTAAATGGGCCTTTTTTAGGATGGCATACAGTGACGAGTGGTGTTTGGCATGGGTCAGTGTTGGAACAAGAGCTATTCATGATATACATTAAGGATCTGGAAGAAGGAACTGAGGGTATTAGATAGAGATAGAGAAATACAGCACAGAACAGGCCCTTCGGCCCACGATGTTGCGCCGAACTTTTGTCCTAGGTTAATCATAGAATTTTGGACAATTTGTCATGGCCAATCCACCCAACCTGCACATCTTTGGACTGTGGGAGGAAACCGGAGTACCCGGAGGAAACCCACGCAGTCACGGGGAGGATGTGCAGACTCCACACAGACAGTGACCCAAGTCGAAATCGAACTTGGGACCCTGGAGCTGTGAAGCAATTGTGCTATCCACAATGCTACCGTGCTGCCCTTAAGAAGTTAACCTACACTCCCTTATTCTACCCTAATCCAAGTACCTATCCAATAGCCGTTTGAAGGTCCATAAATTTTCCGACTCAACTACTACCACAGGCAGTGCATTCCATGCCCCCACTACTCTCTGGGTAAAGAACCTACCTCTGACATCCCCTCTAAATCTTCCACCATTTATCTTAAATTTATGTCCCCTTGTAATGGTGTGTTCCACCCGGGGAAAAAGTCTCTGACTATCTACTCTATCTATTCCCCTGATCATCTTATAAACCTCTATCAAGTCGCCCCTCATCCTTCTCCGTTCCAATGAGAAAAGGCCCAGCACCCTCAATCTTTCCTCGTATGACCTACTCTCCATTCCAGGCAACATCCTGGTAAATCTCCTCTGCACCTTTTCCAAAGCTTCCACATCCTTCCTAAAATGAGGTGACCAGAACTGCACACAGTACTCCAAATGTGGCCTGACCAAGGTTTTGTACAGCTGCATCATCACCTCACGGCTCTTAAATTCAATCCCTCTGCTAATGAACGCTAGCACACCATAGGCCTTCTTCACAGCTCTATCCACTTGAGTGGCAACTTTCAAAGAACAATGAACATAGACCCCAAGATCTCTCTGCTCCTCCACATTGCCAAGAACCCTACCATTAACCCTGTATTCCGCATTCAGATTTGTCCTTCCAAAATGGACAACCTCACACTTGTCAGGGTTAAACTCCATCTGCCACTTCTCAGCCCAGCTCTGCATTCTATCTATGTCTATTTGAAGCCGACAACAGCCCTCCTCACTATCCACAACTCCACCAATCTTCGTATCATCTGCAAATTTACTGACCCACCCTTCAACTCCCTCATCCAAGTCGTTAATGAAAATCACAAACAGCAGAGGACCCAGAACTGATCCCTGCGGTACGCCACTGATAACTGGGCTCCAGGCTGAATATTTGCCACCCACCACAACTCTCTGTCTTCTATCGGTTAGCCAGTTTGTTATCCAACTGGCCAAATTTCCCACTATCCCATGCCTCCTTACTTTCTGCATAAGCCTACCATGGGGAACCTTATCAAATGCCTTACTAAAATCCATGTACACTACATCCACTGCTTTACCTTCATCCACATGCTTGGTCACCTCCTCAAATAATTCAATAAGACTTGTAAGGCAAGACCTACCCCTCACAAATCCGTGCTGACTATCCCTAATCAAGCAATGCCTTTCCAGATGCTCAGAAATCCTATCCCTCAGTACCCTTTCCATTACTTTGCCTACCACCGAAGTAAGACTAACTGGCCTGTAATTCCCAGGGTTATCCCTATTCCCTTTTTTGAACAGGGGCACGACATTCGCCACTCTCCAATCCTCTGGTACCACCCCTGTTGACAGTGAGGACGAAAAGATCATTGCCAACGGCTCTGCAATTTCATTTCTTGCTTCCCATAGAATCCTTGGATATATCCCGTCAGGCCCGGGGGACTTGTCTATCCTCAAGTTTTTCAAAACGCGCAACACATCTTCCTTCCTGACAAGTATCTCCTCAAGCTTATCAGTCTGCTTCACGCTGTCCTCTCCAACAATATGGCCCCTCTCATTTGTAAATACTGAAGAAAAATACTTGTTCAAGACCTCTCCTATCTCTTCAGACTCAATACACAATCTCCCGCTACTGTCCTTAATCGGACCTACTCTCACTCTAGTCATTCTCATATTTCTCACGTATGTGTAAAAGGCCTTGGGGTTTTCCTTGATCCTACCCGCCAAAGATTTTTCATGCCCTCTTTTAGCTCTCCTAATCCCTTTCTTCAGTTCCCTCCTGGCTATCTTGTATCCCTCCAGCGCCCTGTCTGAACCTTGTTTCTTCAGCCTTACATAAGTCTCCTTCTTCCTCTTAACAAGACATTCAACCTCTCTTGTCAACCATGGTTCCCTCACTCGACCATCTCCTCCCTGCCTGACAGGGACATACATATCAAAGACACGCAGTACCTGATCCTTGAACACGTTCCACATTTCACTTGTGTCCTCCCCTGACAGCGTATGTTCCCAACTTCTGCACTTCAATTCTTGTCTGACAGCATTGTATTTACCCTTCCCCCAATTATAAACCTTGCCCTGTTGCTCGCACCTATCCCTCTCCATTACTAAAGTGAAAGTCACAGAATTGTGGTCACTACCTCCAAAATGCTCCCCCACTAACAAATCTATCACCTGCCCTGGTTCATTACCAAGTACTAAATCCAATATGGCCTCCCCTCTGGTCGGACAATCTACATACTGTGTTAGAAAAGCTTCCTGGACACACTGCACAAACACTACCCCATCCAAACTATTTGATCTAAAGAGTTTCCACTCAATGTTTGGGAAGTTGAAGTCGCCCATGACTACTACCCTGTGACTTCTGCACCTTTCCAGAATCTGTTTCCCAATCTGTTCCTCCACATCTCTGCTGCTATTGGGGGGCCTATAGAACACTCCCAACAAGGTGACTGCTCCTTTCCTATTTCTAACTTCAACCCATATTACCTCAGTAGGCAGATCCCCCTCGAACTGCCTTTCTGCAGCTGTTATACTATCTCTAATTAACAATGCCACCCCCCCACCTCTTTTACCATCCTCCCTAATCTTGTTGAAACATCTATAACCAGGGTCCTCCAACAACCATTTCTGCCCCTCTTCTATCCAAGTTTCCGTGATGGCCACCACATCGTAGTCCCAAGTACCGATCCATGCATTAAGTTCACCCACCTTATTCCTGATGCTTCTTGCATTAAAGTATACACACTTCAACCCATCTCCTTGCCTGCAAGTACTCTCCTTTGTCATTGTTACCTTCCCCACTGCATCACTACGTGCTTTGGCGTCCTGACTATCGTCTACCTTAGTTGCTGGACTACAGATCCGGTTCCCATTCCCCTGCCAAATTAGTTTAAACCCTCCCGAAGAGTACTAGAAAACCTCCCCCCCAGGATATTGGTGCCCCTCTGGTTCAGATGCAACCCGTCCTGCTTGTACAGGTCCCACCTTCCCCAGAATGCGCTCCAATTATCCAAATACCTGAAGCCCTCCCTCCTACACCATTCCTGCAGCCACGTGTTCAACTGCACTCTCTCTCTATTCCTAGCCTCGCTATCACGTGGCACCGGCAACAAACCAGAGATGACAACTCTGTCTGTCCTGGCCCTTAACTTCCAGCCTAACTCCCTAAACTTGTTTATTACCTCCACACCCTTTTTCCTACCTACATCGTTGGTACCAATGTGCACCACGACTTCTGGCTGCTCACCCTCCCCCTTCAGGATCCTGAAGACACGATCAGAGACATCCCTGGCCCTGGCACCCGGGAGGCAACATACCTTTCGGGAGTCTCGCTCGCGACCACAGAATCTCCTATCTACTCCCCTAACCATTGAATCTCCTATTACTATTGCTTTTCTATGCTCCCCCCTTCCCTTCTGAGCCCCAGAGTCAGACTCAGTGCCAGAGACCTGGCCGCTGGGGCCTTCCCCCGGTAGGTCATCCCCCCCAACAGCATCCAAAACGGTATACTTGTTTTGAAGGGGAATGGCCACGAGGGATCCCTGCACTGTCTGCCTGTTAGTTTTCTTTCCCCTGACTGTAACCCAGCTACTCTTGTCCAGTACCTTTGGTGTGGCTACCTCCTTGTAACTCTTCTCTATAACCCCCTCTGCCTCCCGGATGATCCGAAGTTCATCCAGCTCCAGCTCCAGTACCTTAACACGGTCTCTGAGGAGCTGGAGTTGGGTGCACTTCCCGTATTGTTGCTAAGTTTGCAAATGATGCAAAGATCTGCAGAGGGACAGGTTCTATTGAGGCATCAGGGAGGCTGCAGAAGAACTTGGGCAGGCTAGGAGAGAGGGCAAAGAAGTGGAATATCGAAAAGTGCCCATTTTTGCCGCAAGCCTTGCAAATGGCAGTGCGGGCTGGGCAGCGTTGGCAGAGGTGCTTCTGCTGGCCGCAGAAGGAACATTGGGGACACGCGGGTTGCGCGGGTTGGCATGTGGCGCAGGCGTACTGGCTGGGGCTGCAGTCTGTGGGGTCCACGAGGGATAGGAGGGGTGGGCCGCTTGGCTGGAGGGGTAGGCCTGAGCATTACGTGAGGTGACCATCATGGAGAGTGCTAGCTTTTTAGTCTCAGCTAGGTCGAGCCTGGCCCCTTCCAACAGTTATTTGTGTATGAGATCCGACCCAATCCCCGTTACAAATGCATCGTGCATAAGAAGGTTGGAATGTTCAGTGGCTGTTACGGCCTGACAGTCACAGTCCCAGACAAGTGGGATTAGGGCCCGCCAGAAGCCTCCTATGGACTCACCAGGGAGTTGAGAGCGAGTGGCTAGTACGTGTCTGGCGAAGAGTGTGTTTGTTTACTGTGCGTAGCTTTCTTTGAGTAGCACTATGGCGTCTGCGTAATTCGGGACTCCTGGATTAGGGGAAACACGCTGGAGCCCAACATTGAGTACAGGAACTGTACCTTCTGAGCCTCCGTCAGAGGGGTGGTCGCTGAGTTGATATAGGCCTCGAAGCAAGCTAGCCACTGATTAATGTCCTTTATGGCATCGCTTGATTGTGGATCAAGCTGCAGGCAATCTGGTTTGATTCGGAGGCCCATCTTTTAGAAAATCTTACTGCAATAAATTGACGCACGATCAATTGTACAAAGACTAAGGTTGGATATAACTGTGGCTTTATTGCATTAAGATGTGTGGACTCCCACAGCAGCTGGCAAAATGGCTGCCGAATGGAGGACACGCATATTTATACTCCTCCTACTGGGCGGAGCCAGCAGGCAGAGGCTACCGGCAAACCAGTAGTACAGGTCCGACCATACATCACCGAATACAGGTGCAACAATGGTTTACCACATACGGGGAAAGACACACTCAATTCTGTACAGGGGAAGGCACACCCAAGTTTGTAAAGGGTAAAGACCGAGTCAATTCTGTACAAGAGCAAGACACACCCAAATCTGTCCAGGGGAAAGACGCACTCAATCAGTACAGGGGAAAGACAGACTCAATTCTGGACAGGGTAAAGACACACTCAATCAGTACAGGGGAAAGACAGACTCAGTTCTGGACAGGGGAAAGAAAGACTCAATTCTGTACAGGGGAAAACACACTCAAATCTGTACGGGGGAAAGAAACACTCAATTCTGTACAGGCAAAAGACACACTCAATTCTGTTCAGGTGAAAGGCTGACTCAATTCTGTACAGGGGAAAGACACACACAAACCTGTACAGGGGAAACACACACTCAATTCTGCACAGAGTAAAGACACACTCAAATCTGTACAGCGTCAGGCACACCAAACCTGTACAGGAGAAAGACACACGCACATCTGAACAGGGGAAAAACACACGCAAATCTGTAAAGGGGAAAGACGCACTCAATCTGTACCCGTGAAAGGCCGACTCAATTCTTTACAGGGAAAATATCACTCAGCTCTGTACAGGGGAAAGACAGACTCAATTATGTACAGGGAAAAGACCACTCAGCTCTGTACAGGGGAAATACAGACTCAATTCTGTACAGGGGAAAGACATACAAATCTGTACAGGGGAAAGACACATTCAAATCTGTACAGGGGAAAGACCGACTCAATTCAGTACAGGGGAAAGACACTCAATTCTGTACAGGGGAAAGGCACTCAAATCTGTACAGGGGAAAGGCACTCAAATCTGTACAGGGAAAAGACACATTCACATCTGTACAGGGGAAAGACACACTCAAATCTGTACAGGGGAAAGACTGACTCAGCTCTCTACTGGGGAAAGACACATTCAAATCTGTGCAGGGTAAAGACACACTAAAATCTGTACAGGGAAAGACACACTCAGCTCTCTACTAGGGAAAGACACACTCAAATCTGTACAGGATAAAGACACTCAAATCTGTACAGGGTAAAGACACATGTACAGGGGAAAGACACACTCAGCTCTCTACTGGGGAAAGACACATTCAAATCTGTGCATGGTAAAGACACACTCAAATCTGTATCGGGGAAAGACACACTCAGCTCTCTACTAGGGAAAGACACACTCAAATCTGTACAGTGGAAAGACACTCAAACCTGTAGAGGGTAAAGACACTCAAATCTGTACAGGGGAAAGACACACTCAAATCTGCACAGGGGAAAGACACTCAAATCTGTACAGGGGAAAGACAATCAAATCTGTACAGGGGAAAGACGCACTCAGCTCTCTATAACATAGAACATAGATCATAGAACGATACAGCGCAGTACAGGCCCTTCGGCCCTCGATGTTGCACCGACATGGCAAGTCAAAAACTAAAGGCCATCTAACCTACACTATGCCATTATCATCCATATGCTTATTCAATAAACTTTTCAAATGCCCTCAATGTTGGCGAGTTCACTACTATTGCAGGTAGGGCATTCCACGGCCTCACCACTCTTTGCGTAAAAAAACTACCTCTGACGTATGTCCTATATCTATTACCCCTCAATTTAAGGCTATGTCCCCTCGTGCTAGCCACCTCCATCCGCGGGAGAAGGCTCTCACTGTCCACCCTATCTAACCCTCTGATCATTTTGTATGCCTCTATTAAGTCACCTCTTAACCTTCTTCTCTCTAACGAAAACAACCTGATGTCCATCAGCCTTTCCTCATAAGATTTTCCCTCCACACCAGGCAACATCCTGGTAAATCTCCTCTGCACACGTTCCAAAGCTTCCACGACCTTCTTATAATGAGGCGACCAGAACTGTACGCAATACTCCAAATGCGGCCGTACCAGAGTTTTGTACAGCTGCAACATGACCTCATGGCTCCGGAACTCAATCCCTCTACCAATAAAGGCCAACACACCATAGACCTTCTTCACAACCCTATCAACCTGGGTGGCAACTTTCAGGGATCTATGTACATGGACACCGAGATCCCTCAGCTCATCCACACTACCAAGAATTTTACCATTAGCCAAATATTCTGCATTCCTGTTATTCTTTCCAAAGTGAATCACCTCACACGTCTCCACATTAAACTCCATTTGCCACCTCTCAGCCCAGCTCTGCAGCTTATCTATGTCCCTCTGTAACCTGCAACATCCTTCCACACTGTCTACAACTCCACCGACTTTAGTGTCGTCTGTAAATTTACTCACCCAGCCTTCTGTGCCCTCCTCTAGGTCATTTATAAAAATGACAAACAGCAACGGCCCCAGAACTGATCCTTGTGGTACCCCACTCGTAACTGAACTCCATTCTGAACATTTGCCATCAACCACCACCCTCTGTCTTCTTTCAACTAGCCAATTTCTGATCCACATCTCTAATTCACCCTCAATCCCCAGCCTCCGTATTTTCTGCAATAGCCGACCGTGGGGAACCTTATCAAACGCTTTACTGAAATCCATATATACCACATCAACTGCTCTACCCTCGGCTACCTGTTCAGTCACCTTCTCAAAGAACTCGATAAGGTTTGTGAGGCATGACCTACCCTTCACAAAACTATGCTGACTATCTCTAATCATATTATTCCTATCTTGATGATTATAAATCGTATCTCTTATAATCCTCTCCAAGACTTTACCCATAACAGACGTGAGGCTCACCGGCCTATAGTTACCGGGGTTATCTCTACTCCCCTTCTTGAACAAAGGGACCACATTTGCTATCCTCCAGTCCTCTGGCACTATTCCTATAGCCAATGATGACATAAAAATCAAGGTCAAAGGCTCAGAAATCTCTTCCCTGGCTTCCCAGAGAATCCTAGGATAAATCCCATCAGGCCCCGGGGACTTATCTATTTTCACCTTGTCCAGAATTGCCTACGCACCTCAATGCCATCTATTCTAATAGCCTGGGTCTCAGCATTCTCCTCCACAACATTATCTTTTTCCTGAGTGAATACTGACGAAAAGTATTCATTTAGTATCTCGCTTATCTCCTCAGCCCCCACAAATAACTTCCCACCACTGTCCTTGACTGGCCCTACTCTTACCCTAGTCATTCTTTTATTCCTGACATACCTATATAAAGCTTCTGGGTTTTCCTTGATCCTACCTGCCAAAGACTTCTCATGTCCCCTCCTTGCTCATTTTAGCTCTCTCTTTAGATCCTTCCTCGCTTCCTTGTAACTATCAAGCGCCCCAACTGAAACTTCACGCCTCATCTTCACATAGGCCTCCTTCTTCCTCTTAACAAGAGATTCCACTTCTTTGGTAAACTACGGTTCCCTCGCTCTACCACTTCCTCCCTGCTTGACTGGTACGTACTAATCAAGAACACGCACATCAAGAACACATCAAGAACACATCAAGAACACAATGTCGTGTTGGATCTGGCGCATTGCTGCCTGTGAGAGGGCAACCCTGTCCAGGGCTGAGGATGACGCGTGCACATTAACCACAACGCCTTGCATAACCTGACCCATTGCCTCCACCGCGGATGCCACCCGTGCGGTGTCGGCCTGGGTTGCAGCCATGAGCTTCTCCTGGACGTGGTTTGACTCCTCTAACAGCGTCTGCAGCTACTGGAAGACGGCCCTCATCCCGTCATTGTGTCCCTGGGTTGCTTGATGCATCGGCTGTGCGGGTGGGTTGAGAAACACCAGGAACTCCGAAAACGTCAGGGAGCCAGCTGGATGCTGGGCCTGGCCTCCGCCAGTCCGGGCCCTCGGTTGCTGCGACCTCCACCTGCTGTACCTGCTCAGCTGTGATGTGCGACCCAGACTGTGACTCAGGAGCCTCAGCACTAAATAGGCCCGCCGGGGTGAGTGTCTCTCGGATGGTAGATGGTGTGGGAGATAGCAGTGCCGCAAGCCCGAGGTTGTCTGTATTTAACGCATCCTCAATGGTGTGGGGCCGCTCAGAGTCCGCAGGGTGTTCGCTGGCCATTTCCGTGGCTTGTGGTCTCGCCAGCCTCTGGGCGTCCTGATCCGCAGATTGGGTTGGGGAGGATGGGACTCCCCGCTGATCGGGCACACTCTGTCGTTCGGCCCCGGGTGAGGTGGGGGCAGATGCCTGTGCCCGTCTGCAGCCAGACGGCCCTGGTCGTTCGGCATCACGTCCTATGGAAGAGAATGAGACGGGTTATTTAGATTCGCTCGGCCGGCCGCTGGACGGACGCAGTGGGCAGCGTGTGAAGGGACAGAGGATGGGGGAGGAGTCCCAGTGGGTAGGGCGTGTGAAGGGACAGAGGACGGGGGAGGTGTCCCAGTGGGCAGGGTGTGAAGGGAGAGAGGATGGGGGAGGAGTCCCAGTGGGCAGGGTGTGTGAAGGGACAGATGATGGGGGAGGTGTCCCAGTGGGCAGGGTGTGAAGGGACAGAGGATGGGTGAGGTGTCCCAGTGGGCAGGGTGTGTGAAGGGACAGAGGACGGGGGAGGTGTCCCAGTGGACAGGGTGTGAAGGGACAGAGGGTGGGGGAGGTGACCCAGTGGGCAGGGTGTGAAGGGACAGAGGATGGGGGAGGTATCCCAGTGGGCAGGGTGTGTGAAGGGACAGAGGATGGGGGAGGTGTCACAGTGGGCAGGGTGTGAAGGGACAGATGGGGGAGGTATCCCAGTGAGCAGGGTGTGAAGGGACAGAGGATGGGGTAGGTGACCCAGTGGGCAGGGTGTGAAGGGACAGAGGATGGGGAGGTATCCCAGTGGGCAGGGTGTGATGGGACAGAGGATGGGGGAGGTGTCCCAGTGGGCAGGGTGTGTGAAGGGACAGAGGATGGGGGAGGTGTCCCAGTGGGCAGGGTGTGAAGGGACAGAGGATGGGGGAGGTGTCCCGGTGGGCAGGGTGTGAGGACAGAGGATGGGGGAGGTGTCCCAGTGTGCAGGGTGTGTGAAGGGACAGAGGATGGGGGACGTATCCCAGTGGGCAGGGTGTGTGAAGGGACAGATGATGGGGGAGGTGTCCCAGTGGGCAGGGTGTGAAGGGACAGAGGATGGGGGAGGTGTCCCAGTGGGCAGGGTGTGAAGGGACAGAGGGTGGGGGAGGTGACCCAGTGGGCAGGGTGTGTGAAGGGACAGAGGATGGGGGAGGTGTCCCAGTGGGCAGGGTGTGAAGGGACAGAGGATGGGGGAGGTGTACTAGTGTGCAGGGTGTGAAGGGACAGAGGATGGGGGAGGTATCCCAGTGGGCAGGGTGTGTGAAGGGACAGAGGATGGGGGTGTCCCAGTGGGAAGGGTGTATGAAGGGACAGAGGATGGGGTAGGTGTCCCTGTGGGCAGGGTGTGAAGGGGCAGAGGATGGGGGAGGTGTCCCAGTGCGCAGGGTGTGTGAAGGGACAGAGGATGGGGAGGTATCCCAGTGGGCAGGGTGTGTGAAGGGACAGAGGATGGGGGAGGTGTCCCAGTGGGCAGGGTGTGTGAATGGACAGAGGATGGGGGAGGTGCTCCAGTGGGCAGGGTGTGTGAAGGGACAGGGGATGGGGGTGTCCCAGTGGGCAGGGTATGAAGGGACAGAGGATGGGAGAGGTGTCCCAGTGGGCAGGGTGTGTGAAGTGACAGAGCATGGGGGAGGTATCCCAGTGGGCAGGGTGTGTGAAGGGACAGAGGATGGGGAGGTATCCCAGTGGGCAGGGTGTGTGAAGGGACAGAGGATGGGGAGGTGTCCCAGTGGGCAGGGTGTGTGAAGGGACAGAGGATGGGGGAGGTGTCCCAGTGGGCAGGGTGTGAAGGGACAGAGGATGGGGGAGGTGTCCCAGTGGGCAGGGTGTGTGAAGGGACAGAGGAGGGGGAGGTATCCCAGTGGGCAGGGTGTGTGAAGGGACAGAGGATGGGGGAGGTGTCCCAGTGGGCAGGGTGTGTGAAGGGACAGAGGATGGGGGAGGTGTCCCAGTGGGCAGGGTGTGAAGGGACAGAGGATTGGGGAGGTGTCCCAGTGGGCAGGGTGTGTGAAGGGACAGAGGATGGGGGAGGTGTCCCAGTGGGCAGGGTGTGTGAATGGACAGAGGATGGGGGAGGTGCTCCAGTGGGCAGGGTGTGTGAAGGGACAGGGGATGGGGAGGTGTCCCAGTGGGCAGGGTGTGAAGGGACAGAGGATGGGAGAGGTGTCCCAGTGGGCAGGGTGTGTGAAGGGACAGAGGATGGGGGAGGTATCCCAGTGGGCAGGGTGTGTGAAGGGACAGAGGATGGGGGAGGTATCCCAGTGGGCAGGGTGTGTGAAGGGACAGAGGATGGGGAGGTGTCCCAGTGGGCAGGGTGTGTGAAGGGACAGAGGATGGGGGAGGTGTCCCAGTGGGCAGGGTGTGAAGGGACAGAGGATGGGGGAGGTGTCCCAGTGGGCAGGGTGTGTGAAGGGACAGAGGATGGGGGAGGTATCCCAGTGGGCAGGGTGTGTGAAGGGACAGAGGATGGGGGAGGTGTCCCAGTGGGCAGGGTGTGTGAAGGGACAGAGGATGGGGGAGGTGTCCAGTGGGCAGGGTGTGAAGGGACAGAGGATGGGGGAGGTGTCCCAGTGGGCAGGGTGTGAAGGGACAGAGGATGGGGGAGGTGTCCCAGTGGGCAGGGTGTGAAGGGACAGAGGATGGGGGAGGTGTCCCAGTGGGCAGGGTGTGTGAAGGGACAGAGGATGGGGGAGGTGTCCCAGTGGGCAGGGTGTGTGAAGGGACAGAGGATGGGGGAGGTGTCCCAGTGGGCAGGGTGTTGAAGGGACAGAGGATGGGGGAGGTGTCCCAGTGGGCAGGGTGTATGAAGGGACAGAGGATGGGGGAGGTGTCCCAGTGGGCAGGGTGTGATGGGACAGATGATGGGGGAGGTGTCCCAGTGGGCAGGGTGTGGACTGTGGATGGGGGAGGTGTCCCAGTGGGCAGGGTGTGAAGGGACAGAGGGCGGGGGATGTGTCCCAGTGGGCAGGGTGTGTGAAGGGACAGAGGATGGGGGAGGTGTCCCAGTGGGCAGGATGTGAAGGGACAGAGGAAGGGGGAGGTGTCCCAGTGGGCAGGGTGTGAGAAGGGACAGAGAATGGTGGAGGTGTCCCAGTGGGCAGGGTGTGTGAAGGGACAGAGGATGGGGGAGGTGTCCCAGTGCGCAGGGTGTGTGAAGGGACAGAGGAAGGGGGAGGTGTCCCAGTGTGCAGGGTGTGTGAAGGGACAGAGGATGGGGGAGGTATCCCAGTGTGCAGGGTGTGTGAAAGGACAGAGGATGGGGGAGGTGTCCCAGTGGGCAGGTTGTGTGAAGGGGAAGGGATAAGGGAGGAGGTGTGCCAGTGGGCAGGGTGTGTGAAGGGACAGAGGATGGGGGAGGATGTCCCGAGTGAGCACGGTAGTGTGAAGGGACAGAGGATGGGGGAGATGTCCCAGTGGGCACGGTGTGTGAAGGGACAGGATGGGG
Source organism: Scyliorhinus canicula (assembly GCF_902713615.1). Taxonomy (NCBI): domain Eukaryota; kingdom Metazoa; phylum Chordata; class Chondrichthyes; order Carcharhiniformes; family Scyliorhinidae; genus Scyliorhinus; species Scyliorhinus canicula. The sequence continues at coordinate 24,669 of NW_024055688.1, forward strand.
AGGTGTCCCCGGTGGGCAGGGTGTGTGAAGGGACAGAGGATGGGGGAGGTGTCCCAGTGGGCAGGGTGTGTGAGGCGACAGATGATGGGTGGGGTGTCCCTGTGGGCAGGGTGTGTGAAGGGACAGAGGATGGGGAGGTGTCCCAGTGGGCAGGGTGTGTGAAGGGACAGAGGATGGGGGAGGTGTCCCAGTGGGCAGGGTGTGTGAAGGGACAGAGGATGGGGGAGGTGTCCCAGTGGGCAGGGCTGTGTGAAGGGACAGAGGATGGGGGAGGTGTCCCTGTGGGCAGGGTGTGAAGGGGCAGAGGATGGGGGAGATGTCCCAGTGGGCAGGGTGTGTGAAGGGACAGAGGATGGGGAGGTATCCCAGTGGGCAGGGTGTGTGAAGGGACAGAGGATGGGGGAGGTGTCCCAGTGGGCAGGGTGTGTGAATGGACAGAGGATGGGTGAGGTGTTCCAGTGGGCAGGGTGTGTGAAGGGACACGGGATGGGGTTGTCCCAGTGGGCAGGGTGTGAAGGGACAGAGGATGGGAGAGGTGTCCCAGTGGGCAGGGTGTGTGAAGGGACAGAGGATGGGGGAGGTATCCCAGTGGGCAGGGTGTGTGAAGGGACAGAGAATGGGGGAGGTATCCCAGTGGGCAGGGTGTGTGAAGGGACAGAGGATGGGGGGGTGTCCCAGTGGGCAGGGTGTATGAAGGGACAGAGGATGGGGTAGGTGTCCCTGTGGGTAGGGTGTGAAGGGGCAGAGGATGGGGGAGGGGTCCCAGTGCGCAGGGTGTGTGAAGGGACAGAGGATGGGGAGGTATCCCAGTGGGCAGGGTGTGTGAAGGGACAGAGGATGGGGGAGGTGTCCCAGTGGGCAGGGTGTGTGAATGGACAGAGGATGGGGGAGGTGTTCCAGAGGGCAGGGTGTGTGAAGGGACAGGGGATGGGGGGTGTCCCAGTGGGCAGGGTGTGAAGGGACAGAGGATGGGAGAGGTGTCCCAGTGGGCAGGGTGTGTGAAGGGACAGAGGATGGGGGAGGTATCCCAGTGGGCAGGGTGTGTGAAGGGACAGAGGATGGGGGAGGTATGCCAGTGGGCAGGGTGTGTGAAGGGACAGAGGATGGGGAGGTGTCCCAGTGGGCAGGGTGTGTGAAGGGACTGAGGATGGGGGATGTTTCCCAGTGGGCAGGGTGTGTGAAGGGACAGAGGACGGGGGAGGTGTCCATTGGGCAGGGTGTGAAGGGACAGGATTGGGGGAGGTGTCCCAGTGGGCAGGGTGTGTGAAGGCACAGAGGATGGGGGAGGTGTCCCAGTGGGCAGGGTGTGAAGGGACAGAGGATGGGGGAAGTGTTCCAGTGGGCAGGGTGTGAAGGGACAGGTGGGGGAGGTGTACCAGTGGGTAGGGTGTGTGAAGGGACTGAGGATGGGGGAGGTGTCCCAGTGGGCAGGGGGTGAGAAGGGACAGAGGATGGGGGAGGTGTCCCAGTGAGCAGGGTGTATGAAGGGACAGAGGATGGGGGAGGTGTCCCAGTGGGCAGGGTGTATGAAGGGACAGAGGATGGGGGAGGTGTCCCAGTGGGCAGGGTGTGATGGGACAGATGATGGGGGAGGTGTCCCAGTGGGCAGGGTGTGGACTGTGGATGGGGGAGGTGTCCCAGTGGGCAGGGTGTGAAGGGACAGAGGGCGGGGGATGTGTCCCAGTGGGCAGGGTGTGTGAAGGGACAGAGGATGGGGGAGGTGTCCCAGTGGGCAGGATGTGAAGGGACAGAGGAAGGGGGAGGTGTCCCAGTGGGCAGGGTGTGAGAAGGGACAGAGAATGGTGGAGGTGTCCCAGTGGGCAGGGTGTGTGAAGGGACAGAGGATGGGGGAGGTGTCCCAGTGCGCAGGGTGTGTGAAGGGACAGAGGAAGGGGGAGGTGTCCCAGTGTGCAGGGTGTGTGAAGGGACAGAGGATGGGGGAGGTATCCCAGTGTGCAGGGTGTGTGAAGGGACAGAGGATGGGG
>NW_024055689.1:0-44335 GCF_902713615.1 Scyliorhinus canicula
GTATCCGTCTGGCCCTGGAGCCTTACCCGATTGCACAGCCCCCAACCGGGTATCTGTCTGGTCCTGGAGCCTTACCCGATTGCACAGCCCCCAACCGGGTATCCGTCTGGTCCTGGACCCTTACCCGATTGCATGGCCCCCTACCGGGTATCCGTCTGGTCCTGGAGCCTTACCCGATTGCAGGGCCCCCAACCGGGTATCCGTCTGGTCCTGGAGCCTTACCCGATTGCACAGCCCCCAACCGGGTATCCGTCTGGCCCTGGAGCCTTACCCGATTGCACAGCCCCCAACCGGGTATCCGTCTGGTCCTGGGGCCTTACCCGATTGCATGGCCCCCACCCGGGTATCCGTCTGGCCCTGGGGCCTTACCCGATTGCACAGCCCCCAACCGGGTATCCGTCTGGTCCTGGAGCCTTACCCGATTGCACAGCCCCCAACCGGGTATCCGTCTGGTCCTGGAGCCTTACCCGATTGCACAGCCCCCAACCGGGTATCCGTCTGGTCCTGGAGCCATACCCGATTGCACAGCCCCCAACCGGGTATCCGTCTGGTCCTGGAGCCTTACCCGATTGCACAGCCCCCAACCGGGTATCCGTCTGGTCCTGGAGCCTTACCCGATTGCACAGCCCCCAACCGGGTATCCGTCTGGTCCTAGAACCTTACCCGATTGCACGGCCCCCAACCGGGTATCCGTCTGGCCCTGGAGCCTTACCCGATTGCACAGCCCCCAACCGGGTATCCGTCTGGTCCTGGAGCCTTACCCGATTGCACAGTCCCCAACCGGGTATCTGTCTGGTCGTGGAGCCTTACCCGATTGCACGGCCCCCAACCGGGTATCCGTCTGATCCTGGAGCCTTACCCGATTGCACAGTCCCCAACCGGGTATCCGTCTGGTCCTGGCCTTACCCGATTGCACAGCCCCCAACCGGGTATCCGTCTGGTCCTGGAGCCTTACCTGATTGCACAGCCCCCAACCGGGTATCCGTCTGGTCCTGGAGCCATACCCGATTGCACAGCCCCCAACCGGGTATCCGTCTGGTCCTGGAGCCTTACCCGATTGCACAGCCCCCAACCGGGTATCCGTCTGGTCCTGGGGCCTTACCCGATTGCACAGCCCCCAACCGGGTATCCGTCTGGTCCTGGCCTTACCCGATTGCACAGCTTCCAACCGGGTATCCGTCTGGTCCTGGAGCCTTACCCGATTGCACAGCCCCCAACCGGGTATCCGTCTGGTCCTGGAGCCTTACCCGATTGCATGGCCCCCAACCGGGTATCCGTCTGGTCCTGGACCCTTACCCGATTGCACAGCCCCCAACCGGGTATCCGTCTGGTCCTGGAGCCTTACCCGATTGCACAGCCCCGAACCGGGTATCCGTCTGGTCCTGGACCCTTACCCGATTGCACAGTCCCCAACCGGTTATCCGTCTGGTCCTGGACCCTTACCCGATTGCATGGCCCCCAACCGGGTATCCGTCTGGTCCTGGAGCCTTACCCGATTGCAAAGTCCCAACCGGGTATCCGTCTGGTCCTGGACCCTTACCCGATTGCATGGCCCCCAACCGGGTATCCGTCTGGTCCTGGAGCCTTACCCGATTGCACAGCCCCCAACCGGGTATCCGTCTGGTCCTGGAGCCTTACCCGATTGCAGGGCCCCCAACCGGGTATCCGTCTGGTCCTGGAGCCTGACCCGATTGCACAGCCCCCAACCGGGTATCCGTCTGGCCCTGGAGCCTTACCCTATTGCACAGCCCCCAACCGGGTATCCGTCTGGTCCTGGGGCCTTACCCGATTGCATGGCCCCCACCCTGGTATCCGTCTGGCCCTGGGGCCTTACACGATTGCACAGCCCCCAACCGGGTATCCGTCTGGTCCTGGAGCCTTACCCGATTGCACAGCCCCCAACCGGGTATCCGTCTGGTCCTGGAGCCTTACCCGATTGCACAGCCCCCAACCGGGTATCCGTCTGGTCCTGGAGCCTTACCCGATTGTACAGACCCCAACCGGGTATCCGTCTGGCCCTGGAGCCTTACCCGATTGCACAGCCCCCAACCGGGTATCCGTCTGGTCCTGGACCCTTACCCGATTGCACAGTCCCCAACCGGGTATCCGTCTGGTCCTGGACCCTTACCCGATTGCATGGCCCCCAACCGGGTATCCGTCTGGTCCTGGAGCCTTACCCGATTGCACAGCCCCCAACCGGGTATCCGTCTGGTCCTGGACCCTTACCCGATTGCATGGCCCCCAACCGGGTATCCGTCTGGTCCTGGAGCCTTACCCGATTGCACAGCCCCCAACCGGGTATCCGTCTGGTCCTGGGGCCTTACCCGATTGCATGGCCCCCAACCGGGTATCCGTCTCGTCCTGGAGCCTTACCCGATTGCACAGCCCCCAACCGGGTATCCGTCTGGTCCTGGAGCCTAAACCCGATTGCATGGCCCCAACCGGGTATCCGTCTGGCCCTGGATCCTTACCCTATTGCACAGCCCCAAACCGGGTATCCGTCTGGTCCTGGATCCTTACCCGATTGCACAGTCCCCAACCGGGTATCCATCTGGTCCTGGAGCCTTACCCGATTGCACAGCCCCCAACCGGGTATCCGTCTGGTCCTGGAGCCTTACCCGATTGCACAGCCCCCAACCGGGTATCCGTCTGGTCCTGGAGCCATACCCGATTGCACAGCCCCCAACCGGGTATCTGTCTTGTCCTGGAGACTTACCCGATTGCACAGCCCCCAACCGGGTATCCGTCTGGTCCTGGAGCCTTACCCGATTGCACAGCCCCCAACCGGGTATCCGTCTGGTCCTGGAGACTTACCCGATTGCATGGCCACCAACCGGGTATCCGTCTGGTCCTGGAGCCTTACCCGATTGCGCAGCCCCCATCCGGGTATCCGTCTGGTCCTGGAGCCTTACCCGATTGCACAGCCCCAACCGGGTATCCGTCTGGTCCTGGAGCCTTACCCGATTGCACAGCCCCCAACCGGGTATCCGTATGGTCCTGGACCATTACCCTATTTCACAGCCCCCAACCGGGTATCCGTCTGGTCCTGGACCCATACCCGATTGCACAGCCCCCAACCGGGTATCCGTCTGGTCCTGGAGCCTTACCCGATTGCATAGCCCCCAACCGGGTATCCGTCTGGTCCTGGAGCCTTACCCGATTGCACAGCCCCCAACCGGGTATCCGTCTGGTCCTGGAGCCTTACCCGATTGCACAGCCCCCAACCGGGTATCCGTCTGGCCCTGGAGCCTTACCCGATTGCACAGCCCCCAACCGGGTATCTGTCTGGTCCTGGAGCCTTACCCGATTGCACAGCCCCCAACCGGGTATCCGTCTGGTCCTGGAGCCTTACCCGATTGCACAGCCCCCAACCGGGTATCCGTCTGGTCCTGGAGCCTTACCCGATTGCACAGCCCCCAACCGGGTATCCGTCTGGTCCTGGAGCCTTACCCGATTGCACAGCCCCCAACCGGGTATCCTTCTGGTCCTGGAGCCTTACCCGATTGCACAGCCCCCAACCGGGTATCCGTCTGGTCCTGGGGCCTTACCCGATTGCATGGCCCCCAACCGGGTATCCGTCTGGTCCTGGAGCCTTACCCGATTGCACAGCCCCCAACCGGGTATCCGTCTGGTCCTGGAGCCTTACCCGATTGCACAGCCCCCAACTGGGTATCCGTCTGGTCCTGGAGCCTTACCCGATTGCACAGCCCCCAACCGGGTATCCGTCTGGTCCTGGGGCCTTACCCGATTGCAGAGCCCCCAACCGGGTATCCGTCTGGTCCTGGAGCCTTACCCGATTGCACAGCTCCCAACCGGGTATCCGTCTGGTCCTGGCGCCTTACCCGATTGCACAGCCCCCAACAAGGTCTCCGTCTGGCCCTGGGGCCTTACCCGATTGCACAGCCCCCAACCGTGTATCCGTCTGGTCCTGGAGCCTTACCCGATTGCACAGCTCCCAACCGGGTATCCGTCTGGTCCTGGAGCCTTACCCGATTGCACAGCCCCCAACCGGGTATCCGTCTGGTCCTGGGGCCTTACCCGATTGCATGGCCCCCAACCGGGTATCCGTCTGGTCCTGGAGCCTTACCCGATTGCACAGCCCCCAACCGGGTATCCGTCTGGTCCTGGAGCCTTACCCGATTGCACAGCCCACAACCGGGTATCCGTCTGGTCCTGGAGCCTTACCCGATTGCACAGCCCCCAACCGGGTATCCGTCTGGTCCTGGGGCCTTACCCGATTGCAGAGCCCCCAACCGGGTATCCTTCTGGTCCTGGAGCCTTACCCGATTGCACAGCTCCCAACCGGGTATCCGTCTGGTCCTGGAGCCTTACCCGATTGCACAGCCCCCAACAAGGTCTCCGTCTGGCCCTGGGGCCTTACCGATTGCACAGCCCCCAACCGGGTATCCGTCTGGTCCTGGAGCCTTTTCCCGATTGCAGGGCTCCTAACCGGGTATCCGTCTGATCCTGGACCCTTACCCTATTGCATGGCCCCCAACCGGGTATCCGTCTGGTCCTGGAGCCTTACCCGATTGCACAGTCCCCAACCGGGTATCCGACTGGTCCTGGAGCCTTACCCGATTGCACAGCCCCCAACCGGGTATCCGTCTGGTCCTGGACCCTTACCCGATTGCACAGCCCCCAACCGGGTATCCGTCTGGTCCTGGACCCTTACCCGATTGCATGGCCCCCAACCGGGTATCCGTCTGGTCCTGGAGCCTTAACCGATTGCACAGCCCCCAACCGGGTATCCGTCTGGTCCTGGACCCTTACCCGATTGCATGGCCCCCAACCGCGTATCCGTCTGGTCCTGGAGCCTTACCCGATAGCACAGCCCCCAACCGGGTATCCGTCTGGTCCTGGGGCCTTACCCGATTGCATGGTCCCCAACCGGGAATCCGTCTGGTCCTGGAGCCTTACCCGATTGCACAGCCCCCAACCGGGTATCCGTCTGGTCCTGGAGCCTTACCCGATTGCATGGCCCCCAACCGGGTATCCGTCTGGCCCTGGATCCTTACCCTATTGCACAGCCCCCAACCGGGTATCCGTCTGGTCCTGGATCCTTACCCGATTGCACAGTCCCCAACCGGGTATCCGTCTGGTCCTGGAGCCTTACCCGATTGCACAGCCCCCAACCGGGTATCCGTCTGGTCCTGGAGCGTTACCCGATTGCACAGCCCCAACCGGGTATCCGTCTGGTCCTGGAGCCTTACCCGATTGCACAGCCCCCAACCGGGTATCCGTCTGGTCCTGGACCCTTACCCTATTGCACAGCCCCCAACCGGGTATCCGTCTGGTCCTGGACCCATACCCGATTGCACAGCCCCCAACCGGGTATCCGTCTAGTCCTGGAGCCTTACCCGATTGCACAGCCCCCAACCGGGTATCCGTCTGGCCCTGGAGCCTTACCCGATTGCACAGCCCCCAACCGGGTATCTGTCTGGTCCTGGAGCCTTACCCGATTGCACAGCCCCCAACCGGGTATCCGTCTGGTCCTGGAGCCTTACCCGATTGCACACCCCCAACCGGGTAACCGTCTGGTCCTGGAGCCTTACCCGATTGCACATCCCCAACCGGGTATCCGTCTGGTCCTGGAGCCTTACCCGATTGCACAGCCCCCAACCGGGTATCCGTCTGGTCCTGGAGCCTTACCCGATTGCACAGCCCCCAACCGGGTATCCGTCTGGTCCTGGAGCCTTACCCGATTGCACAGCCCCCAACCGGGTATCCGTCTGGTCCTGGAGCCTTACCCGATTGCACAGCCCCCAACCGGGTATCCGTCTGGTCCTGGAGCCTTACCCGATTGCACAGCCCCCAACCGGGTATCCGTCTGGTCCTGGGGCCTTACCCGATTGCATGGCCCCCAACCGGGTATCCGTCTGGTCCTGGAGCCTTACCCGATTGCACAGCCCCAAACCGGGTATCCGTCTGGTCCTGGAGCCTTACCCGATTGCACAGCCCCCAACCGGGTATCCGTCTGGTCCTGGAGCCTTACCCGATTGCACAGCCCCCAACCGGGTATCCGTCTGGTCCTGGGGCCTTACCCGATTGCAGAGCCCCCAACCAGGTATCCGTCTGGTCCTGGAGCCTTACCGATTGCACAGCTCCCAACCGGGTATCCGTCTGGTCCTGGAGCCATACCCGATTGCACAGCCCCCAACAAGGTCTCCGTCTGGCCCTGGGGCCTTACCCGATTGCACAGTCCCCAACCGGGTATCCGTCTGGTCCTGGAGCCTTACCCGATTGCACAGCTCCCAACCGGGTCTCCGTCTGGTCCTGGAGCCTTACCCGATTGCACAGCCCCCAACCGGGTATCCGTCTGGTCCTGGAGCCTTACCCGATTGCACAGCCCCCAACCGGGTATCCGTCTGGTCCTGGAGCCTTACCCGATTGCAAAGCCCCCAACCGGGTATCCGTCTGGTCCTGGAGCCTTACCCGATTGCACAGCCCCCAACCGGGTATCCGTCTGGTCCTGGGGCCTTACCCGATTGCATGGCCCCCAAACGGGTATCTGTCTGGTCCTGGATCCTTACCCGATTGCACAGCCCCCAACCGGGTATCCGTCTGGTCCTGGAGCCTTACCCGATTGCACAGCCCCCAACCGGGTATCCGTCTGGTCCTGGAGCCTCACCCGATTGCACAGCCCCCAACCGGGTATCCGTCTGGTCCTGGGGCCTTACCCGATTGCAGAGCCCCCAACCGGGTATCCGTCTGGTCCTGGAGCCTTACCCGATTGCACAGCTCCCAACCGGGTATCCGTCTGGTCCTGGAGCCTTACCCGATTGCACAGCCCCCAACAATGTCTGCGTCTGGCCCTGGGGCCTTACCGATTGCACAGCCCCCAACCGGGTATCCGTCTGGTCCTGGAGCCTTACCCGATTGCACAGCTCCCAACCGGGTATCTGTCTTGTCCTGGAGCCTTACCCGATTGCACAGCCCCCAACCGGGTATCCGTCTGGTCCTGGAGCCTTACCCGATTGCACAGCCCCCAAACGGGTATCCGTCTGGTCCTGGAGCCTTACCCGATTGCACAGCCCCCAACCGGGTATCCGTCTGGTCCTGGAGCCTTACCCGATTGCACGGCCCCCAACCGGGTATCCGTCTGGTCCTGGAGCCTTACCCGATTGCACAGCCCCCAACCGGGTATCCGTCTGGTCCTGGAGCCTTACCCGATTGCACAGCCCACAACCGGGTATCCGTCTGGTCCTGGAGCCTTACCCGATTGCACAGCCCCCAACCGGGTATCTGTCTGGTCCTGGAGCCTTACCCGATTGCACAGCCCCCAACCAGGTATCCGTCTGGTCCTGGAGCCTTACCCGATTGCACAGCCCCCAACCGGGTATCCGTCTGGTCCTGGAGCCTTACCCGATTGCACAGCCCCCAACCGGGTATCCGTCTGGTCCTGGAGCCTTACCCGATTGCAGAGCCCCCAACCGGGTATCCGTCTGGCCCTGGAGCCTTACCCGATTGCAGAGCCCCCAACCGGGTATCCGTCTGGTCCTGGAGCCTTACCCGATTGCACAGCCCCCAACCGGGTATCCGTCTGGTCCTGGAGCCTTACCCGATTGCCCAGCCCCCAACCGGGTATCCGTCTGGTCCTAGAGCCTTACCTGATTGCACAGTCCCCAACCGGGTATCCGTCTGGTCCTGGAGCCTTACCCGATTGCACAGCCCCCAACCGGGTATCCGTCTGGTCCTGGAGCCTTACCCGATTGCACAGCCCCCAACCGGGTATCCGTCTGGTCCTGGTGCCTTATCCGATTGCACAGCCCCCAACCGGGTATCCGTCTGGTCCTGGGGCCTTACCCGATTGCAGAGCCCCCAACCGGATATCCGTCTGGTCCTGGAGCCTTACCCGATTGCACAGCTCCCAACAGGGTATCCGTCTGGTCCTGGAGCCTTACCCGATTGCACAGCCCCCAACCAGGTCTCCGTCTGGCCCTGGGGCCTTACCCGATTGCACAGCCCCCAACCGGGTATCCGTCTGGTCCTGGAGCCTTACCCGATTGCACAGCTCCCAACCGGGTATCCGTCTGGTCCTGGAGCCTTACCCGATTGCACAGCCCACAACCGGGTATCCGTCTGGTCCTGGAGCCTTACCCGATTGCAGAGCCCCCAACCGGGTATCCGTCTGGTCCTTGAGCCTTACCCGATTGCACAGCCTCCAACCGGGTATCCGTCTGGTCCTGGAGTCTTACCCGATTGCACAGCCCCCAACCGGGTATCCGTCTGGCCCTGGAGCCTTACCCGATTGCAGAGCCCCCAACCGGGTATCCGTCTGGTCCTGGACCCTTACCCGATTGCACAGCCCCCAACCGGGTATCCGTCTGGTCCTGGAGCCTTACCCGATTGCACAGCCCCCAACCGGGTATCCGTCTGGTCCTAGAGCCTTACCCGATTGCACAGCCCCAACCGGGTATCCGTCTGGTCCTGGAGCCTTACCCGATTGCACAGCCCCCAACCGGGTATCCGTCTGGTCCTGGGGCCTTACCCGATTGCATGGCCCCCAACCGGGTATCCGTCTGGTCCTGGAGCCTTACCCGATTGCACAGCCCCCAACCGGGTATCCGTCTGGTCCTGGAACCTTACCCGATTGCACAGCCCCCAACCGGGTATCCGTCTGGTCCTGGAGCCTTACCCGATTGCACAGCCCCCAACCGGGTATCCGTCTGGTCGTGGGGCCATACCCGATTGCAGAGCCCCCAACCGGGTATCCGTCTGGTCCTGGAGCCTTACCCGATTGCACAGCTCCCAACAGGGTATCCGTCTGGTCCTGGAGCCTTACCCGATTGCACAGCCCCCAACCAGGTCTCCGTCTGGCCCTGGGGCCTTACCCGATTGCACAGCCCCCAACCGGGTATCCGTCTGGTCCTGGAGCCTTACCCGATTGCACAGCTCCCAACCGGGTATCCGTCTGGTCCTGGAGCCTTACCCGATTGCACAGCCCCCAACCGGGTATCCGTCTGATCCTTGAGCCTTACCCGATTGCACAGCCCCCAACCGGGTATCCGTCTGGTCCTGGAGTCTTACCCGATTGCACAGCCCCCAACCGGGTATCCGTCTGGTCCTGGAGCCTTACCCGATTGCACAGCCCCCAACCGGGTATCCGTCTGGTCCTGGAGCCTTACCCGATTGCATGGCCCCCAACCGGGTATCCGTCTGGTCCTGGAGCCTTACCCGATTGCACAGCCCCCAACCGGGTATCCGTCTGGTCCTGGACCCTTACCCGATTGCCCAGTCCCCAACCGGGTATCTGTCTGGTCCTGGAGCCTTACCCGATTGCACAGCCCCCAACCGGGTATCCGTCTGGTCCCTGACCCTTACCCGATTGCACAGCCCCCAACCGGGTATCCGTCTGGTCCTGGAGCCTTACCCAATTGCACAGCCCCCAACCGGGTATCCGTCTGGTCCTGGAGCCTTACCCGATTGCACAGCCCCCAACCGGGTATCCGTCTGGTCCTGGAGCCTTACCCGATTGCACAGCCCCCAACCGGGTATCCGTCTGGTCCAGGACCCTTACCCGATTGCATGGCCCCCAACCGGGTATCCGTCTGGTCCTGGAGCCTTACCCGATTGCACAGCCCCCAACCGGGTATCCGTCTGGTCCTGGAACCTTACCCGATTGCACAGCCCCCAACCGGGTATCCGTCTGTTCCTGGACCCTTACCCGATTGCACAGTCCCCAACCGGGTATCCGTCTGGTCCTGGGGCCATACCGATTGCACAGTCCCCAACCGGGTATCCGTCTGGTCCTGGAGCCTTACCCGATTGCATGGCCCCCAACCGGGTATCCGTCTGGCCCTTGTGCCTTACCCGATTGCACAGCTCCCAACCGTGTATCCGTCTGGTCCTGGAGCCTTACCCGATTGCACAGTCCCCAACCGGGTATCCGTCTGGCCCTGGGGCCTTACCCGATTGCACAGCCCCCAACCGGGTATCCGTCTGGTCCTGGGGCCTTACCCGATTGCACAACCCCCAACCGGGTATCCGTCTGGCCCTGGAGCCTTACCCGATTGCACAGCCCCCAACCGGGTATCCGTCTGGTCCTAGAGCCTTACTCGATTGCATGGCCACCAACCGGGTATCCGTCTGGTCCTGGAGCCTTACCCGATTGCACAGCCCCCAACCGGGTATCCGTCTGGTCCTGGAGCCTTACCCGATTGCACAGCCCCCAACCGGGTATCCGTCTGCTCCTGGAGCCTTACCCGATTGCACAGCCCCCAACCGGGTATCCGTCTGGTCCTGGAGCCTTACCCGATTGCACAGCCCCCACCCGGGTATCCGTCTGGTCCTGGAGCCTTACCCGATTGCACAGCCCCCAACCGGGTATCCGTCTGGTCCTGGAGCCTTTCCCGATTGCACAGCCCCCAACCGGGTATCCGTCTATTCCTGGAGCCTTACCCGATTGCACAGCCCCCAACCGGGTATCCGTCTGGTCCTGGACCCTTACCCGATTGCACAGCCCCCAACCGGGTATCCGTCTGGTCCTGGAGCCTTACCCGATTGCATGGCCCCCAACCCGTCCATAACCTCCGTAAGTCCGATTGTGGCTCCCAAATCCTCCACCAACTCCTCATGAATCCTCAGGAACTCGACCCCCAGAAATCGCTTCAAAATGCTGGGCGTTCCGATTTACACAATTTACTAACAAACTCCCGAAACACATCATTCACCCCCCGCTGGATCCAACTATCACCTCCCCCCCCCCCCCCCCCGGCTCCCCGTATCCCTCACTTTCCCAATCTCTCTCGCAGCCTCCTGTTCCCTCAGCTGGTGCTCCAACATCCTGCTGGCTTTCCCCCCATATTCACCGCCCCCTTAACGCTCCTCAGCTGTCCCTCCGCCTTCCCTGTGGGCAGGAGCCCAAATTCCTGCTGCAGTCTCTGACGCTCCTTCAGAATCCCGTCATCCGGATACTCCGCCTTCCTCCTGTCATAGAATCTTTTCATAGAATTTACAGTGCAGAAGGAGGCCATTCGGCGCATAGAGTCTGCACCGGCTCCTGGAAAGAGCATCCTACCCACGGTCAACACCTCCACTCTATCCCCATAACCCAGTAACCCCACCCAACACTGAGGGAATTTTGGGCACTGAGGGCAATTTATCATGGCCAATCCACCTAACCTGCACATCTTTGGACTGTGGGAGGAAACCGGAGCACCCGGAGGAAACCCACGCGCACAGGGGGAGGGGCTTTTCACAGTAACTTCATTGAAGCCTACTCGTGACAATAAGCGATTTTCATTTTCATGTGCAGACTCCACACAGAGAGTGACCAAAGCCGGGATCGAACCTGGGACCCTGGAGCTGTGAAGCATTGTGTTATCCACAATGCTGCCGTGCTGCCCGAAATGCGAACGTGCTGTCCATCTGTAAATTTTCACCTGCCAACCGGTCCAAGTCCGCCCGTTCAGCCTCCTCCTTATGGGCCTGAATTGAGATGAATTCCCCCCAATAACAGCCTTCAGTGCCTCCCACACCACCCCTGTCGAAACCTCACCCATATCATTGCTCTTCATGTATCTACAAATTGTCTCCCTCAGCCGCTCGCATGCACCTCCTCCTCCGCTAACAGTCCCACATCCAGCCTCCATTGCGGGCGCTGGCACTTTCCTTTGTTAACTCGCAGGCCTACCCAGTGCGGGGCGTGGTCTGACACCAATATTGCTGAATATTCAGCATCCACCACCTCAGCCAGCAGCGTTTTGTCCAACACAAAGCAGTCTATCCGGGAATACACCTTATGGACACGGGAGTAGAATGAAAACTCCTTACTCCTTGGCCTCCCAAATCTCCACGGATCGACCCTCCCCACCCCGCCCCCATTAGCTGTGATGCACAATCAATGGACACAAAACGAAGGAATAATCCGAAGTGAAGGCTTTAATCAGCAAGCTGTGCCCAGCAGCAGGAATATAGAAATGACCTCGCTGCTGGGATTCACGGGTTCTTATACCCCGCCTCGTAGGCGGAGCTACCTTCCTCTCGACCAATGGGAATTCAGAGGACACGATACTTGGGCCAAGGGGTGCGAGCCCTCTGCACCAATGGCAGCTCACACTCCCAGGTACCGTAATACCCCTAGTCATACTACCACAAGCTCCATGAACCCACTGGAGCCCCGTGGCCATAGCTGACACTTTCCCTGACCGAGAACTCGACCGGTCCAACCTTGGATCAAGGACGGTGTTGAAATCTCCCCCCATAATCGGCCGATGTGAATCTAGGTCCGAGATCTTCGCCAATACCTGTCTCACAAACGCAGGAGAAGGTATCGGCCCCATGGGCCAGGGTGTCCGTCACGTCGAAGGTGACAGCAGCCCTGGGGAGGGTCGCTCGCCCCGACATCAGGGGCTTTACCGCGACGCCCCAGGTGCAGGAGGAAGGTGCTGTGACGGTCCTCAATGCCCCCCCCCCCCCTCACACACGAACCTCACAGTGTTCCCCACTTGAAACGTCATTTTGACACTGTAGAGGTAGGGATTTGTCAATGTGCCTACAATGATCAGAGACGGAGAGAGAGAACGAGGGAGAGAGAGAGAGAGAGAGAGAGGGGGGAGGGAGAAGGGTTCAGAACTTTCCAATATCACTCCCTTGCTCCCATCCCTCCCTATCTCTGTAACCTCCTCCAGCCCCTACAATTCGCATCCTTCTGTTCAAATCCCTACCTCGCCTCCCTCCCTATCTCTGAAATCTCCTCCAGCCCCTACACTTCTCATCCTTCCGTTCAAATCCCTACCCCGCATCCTCCCTATCTCTGTAACCTCCTCCAGCACCTACAATTCTCATCCTCCTGTTTATATCCCTCCCTCCCTCCCTATCTCTGTAACCTCCTGCAGCCCCTACAATTTTCATCCTGTTTAAATCCGTCCCTCCCTCCCTATCACTGTTACCTCCACCAACACCTACAATTTTCATCCTCCTGTTCAAACGCCTCCCTCGCTCCCACTCCCTCCCTATCTGTGTAACCTCCTCCCGCCCCTACAATTCTCATCCTGTTTAAATCCCTCCCACACACCCCTCCTCCATATCTGTGTAACCTCCTCCAACCCCTACAGTTCTCATCCTCCTGTTTAAATAACTCCATCCCTCCCAATCTCTGTAAACTCCTCCAGCTCCTACAATTCTCATCATCCTGTTCAAATCCATCCCACGCTCCCCCTCCCAATCTCTGTAAACTCCTGCAGCTCCTACAATTCTCATCATCCTGTTCAACTCCCTCCCTCGCTCCCTCCTTCCCTATCTCTGTAACCTCCTCCAACCCCTATAATTCTTATCCTCCTGTTCGAATCCGTCCCTCGTTCCCCTACCTCCGTCTTTGTAACCTCCTCTAGACCCTACAATTCTCATCCTCCTGTTCAAATCCATACCTCCCTCCCCCTCCCTCTCTATCGCTCTAACCTCCTCCAGCACCGTCAATTTTAATTCTCCTGTTCAAATCCGTACCTCGTTCCTCCTCCCTCCCTATTTCTGTAAACTCCACCAGCCCCCTACAATTCTCATCCTCCTGTTCAAATTGCTCCCTCCCCCCTCCCTATCTCCGTTACTTCCTCCAGGAACTACAATTCTCATCTTCCTGTTCAAATCCCTCCCTCGGACCACCCTTCACTACAATTCCCTACAATTCCCCTTCTACTGTTCAAATCCCTCACTCGCCTCCCTTCCTCCCTCCCTATCTATGTAACCTCCTCCAGCCCCTACAATTCTCATTCTCCTGTTCAAATACCTCACTCGCCCCCTCCCTCCTGATACCTGTAACCTCCTCCAGCCCTTACATTTATCATCCTCCTTTTCAAGTACCTCACTGGCCTCCTCCCTCCCTATCTCTGTAACCTCCTCCACTCCCTACAATTCTCATCCTCCTGTTCAAATACCACCCTCACACCATCCCTCCTGATATCTGAAACCTCCTCCTGCTCCTACAATTCTCTTCTTCCTGTTCAAATCTCTCCCATGCCCACCTCCCTCCTTCAGTATCTCTGTAACCTCCTCCAGCCCCTACAATTCTCATCCTCCTGTTCAAATCCCTCCCTCGCTCCCTCCCTATCTCTGTAACCTCCTACAGCCCCTACAATTTGCATCCTGCTGTTCAAATCCCTCCCTCGCTCCCTCCCTATCTCTGTATCCTCCCCCAGCCCCGACAATACGCATCCTCCTGTTCAAATCCCTCTTTCGCCCCCTCCCTCCCTTTCTCTGTCACCTCCTCCAGCACTCCAAATCTCATCCTTCTGTTCAAATCCCTCTCTCGTTCATCCTCCCTCCATATCTCTGTAAACTCCTGAAACCCTACAATTCTCATCCTCCTGTTGAAATCCCTCGCTAGCCTCCCTCCTTATCTCTGTAACTTCCTCCAGCTCCTACAATTCTCATCCTCCTGTTCAATTCCTCTCTCGCCCGCCTCCCTCACTCCCTATCTCTGTAACCTCGTCCGGTCCTACAATTTTCATCCTCCTGTTCAATTCCCTCCTTCGCTCACTCTTTCCCTATCCCTCCACATACTTGTTTGCCCCAATTCATAGAACCATGGAATCCCTAATGTGCAGGATGAGGCCATTCGGTCCATCGATTGTGCACCAGCCCTCGGATAGAGCACCCTACTTAAGACCACGTCTCCATCCTATCACCACAACCCAGTAACACAACCTAACCTTTTATTCACAAAGAATCAATTTATCGTGGCCAATCCACCCAACCTGCACATCTTTGGACTGTCGGAGGAAACCGGGGAACCCGGAGGAAACCCACGCAGACACTGAGAGAAAGTATAAACTTCACACGGACACTCCCATGAGGCCAGAATTGAACCCGGATCCCTCAAGCTGTAAGGCAGCTGTGTTACCCATTGTATCACCGTGCTGCCCACGTTGCTTATTACTAGTTTATTGTCTGTTTATAGAACATAGAACAGTACAGCACAGAACAGGCCCTTCAGCCCTCAATGTTGTGCCGAGCAATGATCACCCTACTTAAACCCACGTATCCCAACAATCCCCCCATTAACCTTACACTACGGGCAATTTAGCATGGCCAATCCACCTAACCCGCACATCTTTGCTGATTACTTCCTGCTGTCTCCGTGGAGCCACTACATCGAACATAGAACAGTACAGCACAGAACAGGCCCTTCGGCCCTCGATGTTGTGCCGAGCAAGAATCACCCTACTCAAACCGACGTATCCACCCTATACCCGTAACACAACAACACCCCCCCCCTAACCTTACTTTTTAGGACACGACAGGCAATTTAGCATAGACAATCCACCTAGCCTGCACATCTTTGGACTGTGGGAGGAAACCGGAGCACCCGGAGGAAACCCACGCACACACGGGGAGGACGTGCATCCAGTGGTTTCCCAACAAACACGGTGGACAGCGCCTGCTTTCATGCTTAGCAGTTCCTTGACACCCCCACCCACCCCTTTAGCACTTTCCATAGCCTAGGCAATCTCGTGGGTGACACAGCAGCACAGTGGTTAGCACAGTTGCTTCACAGCTCCTGGGTCCCTGGTTCGATTCCCGGCTTAGGTCACTGTCTGTGCAGAGTCTGCACGTTTCCTCCGTGTCTGCGTGGGTTTCCTCCAGGTGCTCCGGTTTCCTCCCACAAGTCCTGCAAGATAGGCTTGTTAGGTAATTTGGACATTCTGAATTTTCCATCAGTGTACCCGAACAGGCGCCGGAATGAGTTGACTCTGAGATTCTCACAGTTACCATTGTAAGGGTTAATGTAAGCCTTCTTGTGACAATAGCAAATATTATTATTACAAAGATTATTACTTTAAGGTAATCTCTGCATTTGCTAACAACTCTTTTCTATGACCATACTGTTAACTACACAGACTAGCCTGATCCCAAGAAAAGGAACCTTTGGATTCCTACAAGATGGTTTTTGTTAACAACGTGGTAGTGCACGCTAGGGAACAGGCAATTCTGGATTTGGTGATGTGTAATGAGGCCGTCTTGATTAGGTAAACTAAGGTGCTGGAACCCTTAGGGGTCAATGGCCACAATACGATAGAATGTACCCCGCAGTTTGAGAGGGAGAAGCTGGACTCAGATGTCACTGTGATACAAATAAATAAAGGCAACAAAAAAGATATGAGCGAGGAGCTGGTCAGAGTTTATTGAAAGGGGTGCCGAGGAGGGAAGACAGCAATGACAAGGATTTTTGGCAGTTAATTGGGAGACACAACGGGAATTCATTCCAAGAGGAAGGAACATACTAAGGGGAGGACAAGGCAACCACAACAGATGAGGGAAGTCAACAGCATAAAAGCAAAAGAAAAGCTCACAATATGCTGAGCATTAGTGAGAGTAAAGAGGATTGGGAAGCATTTCAAAGCAAGCAGAGGACAACTAAAAGATCAATAAGGGGGCAAGAAGATGCAATATGAGTGTAAGCTCGCTGATAATATTAAAGAAGATTGCAAGAGATTTTTTCGATATATAAAAGGTATAGAGATACAAGGATGGACACTGGACCATTGGAAAATGAGGCTGGAGTAGGAACAGGGAATAAACATCTGTCAGATGAATGAATACGTACTTTACGTTAGTCTTCACAGTGGAGGACACTGGGAGGATACTGGAGGTTCAAGAGAGTCAGGGGGCAGAGGTGAGTGAAGCGGCCATCACTAAGGAGAAGGCACTGGGGAATCTGAAAGGGCTGAAGGTGCATAAGTCACCTGGACCGGATGGACTACATCCCAGGGTTCTAAAATAGATAGCTGAGGGGATTGTGGAGGCATTGGTGATGATCTTTCAGGAATCACTAGAGGCAGGAAGGGACCCAGAGGACTAGAAAATGGCTGATGTAACACCGCTGTTTAAGAAGGCAGATGGCAGGAAATTATAGGCCGGTTATCCTGACTTCGCTATTTGGCAACATTTTAGGCCCATTATTAAAGAAGAGATTGCGGAGTACTTAGGAGTGCATGATAACATAGAGCTGAGTCAGCATGGTTTTGTCAAGGGGAGGTCATGCCTGACAAATCTATTCAAATTGTTTTGATGAGGTAACAAGGAAGTTAGACAAAGGAGAACCAGTCGACGGAATTTATTTAGGTTTCCAAAATGCCTTTGATGATGTGCCTGAACTTCAAAGACTATTGAAACAAGCAGGCCATTGTAAGATAGAAGCTCACCGACTGTGGTCTGGGTGCAGTAGTTATTCCCTGAAAGCTGATGCTTTCTCTCACTGTCGAGAGCAACCCCAGGTGTTCATTCTCTGTGCCAATCGAGTGAGAGCTTATAACCGTTAACTTCTTCTTCCTGTGCTGTGCTATCGGGAACTTCAAAGCTGAAGTGTCTTCTTCAGGGTACAGGCCTGGGTAAATCGTCTGGAGGACTTGCTTTGTCCAAGCACCATGATCTCGCTCTGGCCATTGCTAGTATTGTTCACAGGAAAGGGTTAAATCAGTGCTGTTTGGTACCAGCTCTGCTGCTGGGCATGTCATAAATCTGCCTGATAGTTGACAGATTCCCACCTACAGAGTTCACACCAGATAATCCACTCAAGCTTCTTACCTCCCGAGACCCCCACGAGACACTGGGGTTATTTACCGTAGCTGTGGTCTGGATCGAGGATGCCATGCCATAAATACGTGCCAGTGAGCCAGAATTCCTCTGGTCTGAGGATCGTGCCTCATCTAACTGCCCTGTAGCTGAGCCTGGGTCTGGGAGGTGCCCAGTTCACGGAAGTCACCACGGACATCTACTAAAGAGGACTTATTGATGAGGAGGCTCCGCATTGACTGGAGAGGCTCTCCCAGTGAGACAGAAAGTACACATCCAGAATGAGACACATCAAATAGTGAGTTTGGGCGTGGGAATTTGAAGCTAGGTCGGAATTTAAGTGGTAAAACTGTTCCTTTTTAAATTTCAGCAGTGTAATTTAGTCTATAAATTGTGCAGAAAAGGTTAATAAGGGGCTGCCCCACACATTTACATAACAGAGTGGCAGTTAACTGTCACTCTAATCGAGAGGCACTGATAGCAATTTTATTGATGTAAAGATACCAGGTGTGTGAGTCATCTCACGTCTATTTCAGAAAGGATTTTGAAGCTCACTCCCAGTGAGCTACTCGCAGTGAGACAGGGAAGACACACCCAGAGTCAGAAAAATCGAAGAGTGAGTTTGGGAGCTGGCAATTTGAAGCAAGGGGGAATTTCGAGGCTGGGTGCGAGGTGGTGCTATTTATCGCTTGATTTGTCGCACTCAAATATCCAGTGAGCGGCCTTGCGCTGCTGAAGGTGAGTCGAAGGGAGAGAGCTTATTGGTGAGTATCAGGTAAGCCCTTCATATCGGGAGCGGAGGTGAGTAGGAGAAACCGGAGTGCAGTCTGAGAACGGTTAATGACATTTGTGTCTGTATCTCTCTGTGTTTTCAAATTGTGTGTGTGTGGCGGTCCTGGATGGCTTCAACTGCAGAAAGTGCACCCAACTGGAGCTCATCATAGACCGCATGGTTCGTTTGGAGTAGCAGTTGGATGCAATTATGAGCACGCAGGTGGCGGAAAGCATCATCGAAAGCAGTTACATAAATGTGCTCACATCCAAGGTGCAGGTAGAGAAATGGGTGACCACCGGAAAGGGCAGGCAGTCAGTGTAGGAATCCCCTGTGGTTGAACCCCCCCCCCCCGCCCCTCTCGAACAGGTATACACCTTTGCATACTGCCGATAGCCTATCAGGGAAATCAGCAACTGCCAGACCAGTAGCACCACGGCTCTATAGTCAGGGGCACAGATGGGTTTCTCTGTGAACGTGACAGAGACTCCAGGATGGTATGTTTCCTCCCTGGTGCAAGGGTCCAGGATGTCTCCGAACTCGTAGCGGGCATCCTGAATGGGGAAGGCAAACAGGCAGAGGACGCTGCACATAGTGGTACTAACAACAGAGGCAGGAAGGTGCATGAGGTCTTGCAGCAGGAGTTGAGGGAGCGAGGCAGAAAATTAAAAGACAGGACCTCTAGGGTTGTAATCTCGGGATTACTCCCTGTGCCACGTGCCAGTGACGCTTGAAATACGAAGACAGAACAGCTAAACAGGTGGCTAAACTGGTATAGGAGGGAGGGTTTCCGTTATCTGGACCACTGGGAGCTTTGCCGGGGCAGGTGTCACCTGTATAGGAATATGGGTTGCATCTAAACTGGAGAGGCATAAATATCCTGGCCGCGAGGTTTGCTAGTGCCACACGGTAGGGGTTAAACTAGAATGGCAGGGGGGTGGGTACCGGAGCAATAGGTCAGAAGATGAAAGCATTGAGGGAGAAGTAGGGAATAGGGCCAGTATGGCTCTGAGGCAGAACAGACAGGGAGATGTTGCTGAACTCAGCGGGTCAGGTGACCTGAAGTGCATATGCTTTAATGCAAGAAGTATTACGGTAAGGCAGAGCAACTTATAGCTTTCATTAGTGCGTGGAACTATGATGTTGTTGCCATTACAGAGACCTGGTTGAGGGAAGGACAGAATCGTCAGCTAAACGTTCCAGGATTTAGATGTTTCAGGCGGAATAAATATCACAGCTGTACTACGGGATGACACCTCAGAGAGCAGTGAGGCCATTTGGGTAGAGATGAGGAATAAGAAGAGTGCAGTTGCAATGTTGGTGGTTTACTACAGGCCTCAGCGCCGTGAGGCGGTTATGCTAACCACTAGGACACCGTGCTGCCCTGTCTGGGCAGAGTTTGTAAGGAGCATCCAGGAGGGCGTCTTAAAACAATATGTAGAAAGTCAAATAGGGAAAGGGCTGTACTGAACCTGGTATTGGGGAATGCGGCCGGCCAGGTGGTAAAGATTTCATTAGGGGAACATTTCGGGAACAGTGACGACAGTTAAGTAAGTTTCAATGTTCTGGTGGACAAGGATCCGAGTGTTCCTCGGGTGAATGTGCGGAATTTGGGGAAGGCTAATTATAACAATATTAGGCGGGAACTGAAGAACCTAGATTGGGGGGCGGATGTTTGACGGGAAATCAACATCTGACACGTGGGAGGATTTCAAGTGTCAGTTGAAAGGAATTCAGGACCGGCATGTTCCTGTGAGGAAGAATGATAAATACGGCAAATTTCAGGAACCTTGGATAACGAGAGATATTGTAGGCCTCGTCAAAAACAAAAGGGAGGCATTTTTCGGGGCTAGAAGGCTGGGAACAGACGAAGCCTGATTGGAATATAAGGAAAGTAGGAAATAACTGAAGCAATGAGTCAGGAGGGCTAGAAGATGTCACGAAAAGTCATTTGCAAATAGGGTGAAGGAAAATCCCAAGGCTTTTTACACGCACATAAAAAGCAAGAGGGTAGCCACTGAAAGGGTTGGCACAGTGAAGGATAGGCGAGGGAATCTATGTGAGGAGCCAGAGGTACCAAATGAATACTTTGCGTCAGTATTCACCAAAGAGAAGGAATTGGTGGATGTTGAGTCTGCAGAAGGGTGTGTAGATAGCCTGGGTCACATTGAGATCAATAAGACGAGGTGTTGGGGCTCTTGGAATATATTAAGGTAGATAAGTGCTCAGGGCCTGATGGATCGACCACAGAATACTGAAGGAGGCTAGAGGAAATTGCTGAGGCCTTGATAAAAATATTTGGATCCTCACTGTCTTCAGGTGATGTCCCGGAAGACTGGATAATAGCCAATGTTGTTTCTTTGTTTAATAAGGGTTGCAAGGATAATCCGGGGAACTGCGGGCAAATGAGCCTTACGTCAGTGGTAGGGAAATTACTGGAGATGATTCTTCGAGACAGGATTTACTCCCATTTGGAAGCAAATGGACGTATTAATAAGAGGCAGCATGGTTTTGTGAAGGGCAGGTCGTGTCTCATTAACTTGTTAGAGTTTTTTGAAGAGGTCTCAAAATGATTGATGCAGGCAGGGCAGTGGATGTTGTCTATATGGACCAGTAGGGCCTTGACAAGGTCCCTCATGGTAGACTGGTACAAAAGCTGAAGTCACAAGGAATCAGGGGTGAGCTGACAAGGTGGATACAGAACTGGTGAGGCCATAGAAGGCAGAGAGTAGCAATGGAAGAGTGATTTTCTAATTGGAGGGCTGTGACCAGTGGTGTTCCGCAGGGATCAGTGCTGGGACATTGGCTGTTGGTAGTACAGATAAATGATTTGGAGGAAAATGTAACTGGTCTGATTAGTAAGTTTGCAGACGACACAAAGGTTGGTGGAATTGGGGATAGCGATGAGGACTGTCAGAGGTAACAGCAGGATTCAGATCGTTTGGAGATTGGGCGGAGGGATGGCAGATGGAGTTTAATCCGGACAAATGTGAGGTAATGCATTTTGGAAGGTCTAATGCAGGTGGGGAATATACAGTGAATGGCACAACTCTAAAGAGTATTGAAAGTCAGAGAGATCTAGGTGTACAAGTCCACAGGCCACTGAAAGGGGCAACACAGGTAGAGAAGGTAATCAACAAGGCATACCGCATGCTTGCCTTCATTGGCCGGGGCATTGAGTATAAAAATTGGCAAGTCATGTTAGAACATAGAAAATAGAACATTACAGCGCAGTACGGGCCCTTCGGGCCTCGATGTTGCGCCGACCTGTGAAACCATCTGAAGCCTATCTGACCGACACGACTCCATTTTCATCCATATGTCTATCCAGTGACCACTTAAATGCCCTTAAAGTTGGCGAGTCTACTACTGATGCAGGCATGGCGTTCCTCACCACTACTACTCTCTGAGTAAAGAAACTGCCTCTGACATCTGTCCTATATCTACCACCCCTCAATTTAAAGCTATGTCCCCTCGTGTTGGTCATCACCATCCGAGGAAAAAGACTCTCACTGTCCACCCTATCTAACCCTCTGACTATCTTATATGACTCTATTAAGTCACCTCTCAGCCTTCTCTTCTCTAACGAAAACAACCTCAAGTCCCTGAGCCGTTCCTCGTAAGACCTTCCCTCCATAACAGGTAACATCCCAGTAAATCTCATCTGAACCCTTTCCAAAGCTTCCACATCCTTCCTATAATGTGGTGACCAGAACTGCAAGCAGTACTCCAGGTGTGGCCGCACCAGAGTTATGTACAGCTGCAGCATGACCTTGTGGCTCCGAAACTCAATCCCACTACTGTTAAAGGCTAGCACACCATATGCCTTCTTAACAGCCCCATTAACATGGGTGGCAACTTTCAGGGATTTATGTACCTGGATGCCGAGATCTCTCTGTCAATCTACACGATCAAGAATCTTGCCATTAGCCCAGTACTCTGCACTCCTGTTACTCCTTCCAAAGTGAACCACCTCACACTTTTCCGCATTAAACTCCATCTGCCACCTCTCAGCCCAGCTCTGCTGCTTATCTATGTCCCTCTGTAACCTATAACATCCTTCAGCACTATCCACAACTCCACCGACCTTCGTGTCATCTGCAAATTTACTAACCCATCCTTCTACACCCTCTTCCAAGTCATTTATAAAAATGACAAACAGCAGTGGCCCCAAAACAGATCCTTGCGGTACACCACTAGTAACTGAACTCCAGGATGAACATTTGCCATCAACCACCACCCTCTGTCTTCTTTCAGCTAGCCAATTACTGACCCAAACCGCTAAATCACCTTCAATCCCATACTTCCGTGTTTTCTGCAATAGCCTACCGTGGGGAATCTTATCAAACGCCTTCCAGAAATCCATATGCACCACATCAACCGCTTTACCTTCATCCACCTGTTTGGTCACCTTCTCAAAAAAGTTAATAGTGTTTGTGAGGCATGACATACCCTTCACAAAATCGTGTTTAATAAAAAACATTGAAACATTTTGTATATATACAACAACATCGAACCATAATAAAATACCAACAGTTACAATAATAATAGCAAACAAAAACATTAGCCCCTCCTCAATGAACACCACAACATTTTGACAACGACTTAAATTAACACAATGTTAAGTTAGATAACCATAGAATAAAAAATAGAAACTACAATGATGAACACCCTCCCTTACCCCCCCCCCCCCTCTCTTCCCTCAGTCAGTCACCCCCCCCCCCCCCGCCCCGCCGGGTTGCTGCTGCTATTGACCAAGATACCTATCTTTGAGCCAGGAAGTCTAGAAAAGGCTGCCTCCGTTTATAGAACCCTTGTATTGATCCTCTCAGGGCAAATTTACCCCTCTCCAATTTTATAAATCCCGCCACCACAGATCCAGGTCTCCACACTTGGGGGCCTCGCATCCTTCCACTGCAGCAATATCCTCTGCCGGGCTACTAGGGACGCAAAGGCCAGGACACCGGCCTCTTTCGCCTCCTGCACTCCCGACTCCACCGCAACTCCCCACCCTGGTTTGACCCTGGATCCAACCACCCTCGACACCGTCCCCGCCACCCCCTTCCAGAATTATATACAGTGCCCGGTATGCCCAGAATATATGGGCATGATTCGCTGGACTCCCCGAACACCTGGTGCACCTGCCTTCACTCCCAAATAACGTACTCATCCTAGTCCAGGACATGTTGGCCCGGTGCAGCACCTTGAATTAGATGAGACCATGCCGCGCACATGAAGAGGAAGAGTCGACTCTCTCCAAGGCATCCGACCAAGTCCCGTCCTCTATTTGCTCCCCAAGTCCCCCCTCCCATTTAGCCTTCAGCTCCTCCACTGACGACTCCTCCACCTCCTGCATTACCTTATAAATGTCAGACACTTTCCCTCTCCGACCCCCCCCCCCCGAAAGCACTCTGTCCATCGTCCCCTGCGAGTGCAGCAAAGGGAATCCCTCTACCTGTCGCCTAGTAAACGCCTTTACCTGCAAGTATCTGAACCTGTTTCCTTGGGGAAGCCCAAATTTATCTTCCAGTTTCCCCAGGCCCGCAAACCTCCCGCCAATAAACAGGTCCTTCAATTTACTGATGCCCACCTTTTGCCACCCCCTAAATCCCCCATCAGTGTCCCCCTGGAGGAACCGATGATTTCCACCGAATGGAGCCTCCATAGAGCCCCCTCTGCCGTCTCCACTGTCCCCAGATTCTTACGGTTGCCGCCACCACCGGGCTCGTGGTATACCTCTTAGGAGAGAGCGGCAACTGCGCCGTAGCCATGACACCCAGGCTCGTACCACTACATGACGTCATCTCCATTCTTTTCCACGCTGCCCCCCTCGCCATCACCCATTTACGCACCATTGACTCATTGGCCGCCCAATAGTACCCCAAAAGGTAGGGCAGCGCCAGCCTGCCTCTATCCCTCCCTCGCTCCAGGAAAACGCTCTTCACTCTTGGAGTCCCATGTGCCAACACAAAGCTCAAAATACTGCAAGTCACCCTCCTAAAGAAGGCCCTGGGATGAAGGTGGGCAGGCACTGAAAGAGGAACAAACACCTCGGAAGCACCGTCATTTTGATGGACTGCATCCTCCCCGCCAACGACAATGGCAGCATGTCCCCCCTCTTGAACTCCTCCTCCATCTGATCCACAAGCCTGGTGAAATTATGTTTGTGAAGAGTCCCCAGTCCCTGGCCACCTGCGCCCCAGGTACCTCAAGCTCTCCCCTGCCCACCTAAGCCGTAGCCTACCAATTCCTTCCTCCTGGTCTCCAGGGTGCACCACAAACATCTCACTCTTGCCGGGATTTAGTTTATATCCGGAAAAAGTCCCAAACTGAGCTAGTAGCTCCATCACCCCCCGCATACCTCCCACCGGGTCCGCCACATATAGTAATAGGTCATCGGCACACAACGATACCCTATGTTCCTCCCCACATCGCACCAAACCTCTCCACCTCCCTGAATCCCTCAACGCCATCGCCAAAGGCTCGATTGCCAGTGCAAACAACAAGGGGGACAGGGGGCAAACCTGCCTGGTTCCTCGGTAAAGCCGGATGTACTCCGACCTCCTCCCATTCGTGGCCACACATGCCATCGGGGCCTCATATAGCAGCCTCACCCATCTAATAAACCCTTCACCGAATCCAAACCTCCCCAACATCTCCCATATGTACCCTCACTGCACTCTATCGAAGGCCTTCTCCGCATCCAGCGCCACCACTATCTCAGCCTCCCGCTCAATCGCCGGCATCATGGTGACAGTCAACAGTCTCTGCACATTCGTGTTCAGCTGCCTTTCCTTCACAAAACCTGTCTGATCCTCGTGTACAACCCCTGGCACACAGTCCTCTATCCTGGTGGCCAGAATTTTTGCCAGCACATTGGCATCTACATTAAGGAAAGATATTGGCCTCTATGAACCACACGGCTGGGGGTCCTTGTCCCTCTTTAAGATTAATGAAATCAGCGTCCGCGACATCGTCGGGGGCAAAGCTCCCCCTTCCTTCACTTCAATAAGTGTCCGCACCAGCAAGGGTCCCACTAGGTCCACAAACGTTTTATAAAATTCCACCGGGAACCCATCCAGCCCCGGCGCCTTCCCTGACTGCATCTGCCCGATCCCCTTAACTCGCTCCTCCAGCTCAATCGGCGCCCCCAACCACTCCACCGGCTCCTCCTACACCTTCGGGAAAAATAGCCCGTCGAGAAACCTCTCCATTCCCCTCCTCTCCACCGTTGGCTCCGACCGGTACAGTTCCCCGTAAAAGGCCTTGGAGACCTCATTCACCTCTACCCCCTTCCACACCACATTCCCACTCTTGTCTCTCACTCCAGCAATTTCCTTAGCCATATCCCGCTTGCGGAGCTGATGAGCCAGCATCCTACTCGCCTTTTCACCATGTTCATACACTGCCCCTTGTGCCTTCCTTCACTGTGTCTACGCCTTTCTAGTGGTCAGCAAATCAAAATTAGCCTGTAGGCTGCGCCTCTCCCCCAACAGTCCCTGCTCTGGTGCCTCCGCTTACCTCATATCTACCTCCAGCATCTTCCCCACCAGTCTATCCCTCTCACTCCTCTCGCTCCTCTCCCTGTGTGCCCGGATGGATATCAGCTCCTCACGAATCACTGCCTTCAGGGCTTCCCAGACCACACCACCCTGAACCTCCCCTGTATCATTCACCTCGAGGTACCCCTCAATACTTGCCCGGACCCTCCTACACACCTCCTCCTCCGCCAACAACACCACGTCCAACCGCTACAACGGGCACTTGTCCCGCGCCTCCCCCATCTCCAACTCTATCCAATGCTGAGCGTGGTCGGAGATTGCAATGGCCGAATATTCGGCCTCCTCCACTCTCGGAATCAGTTCCCTACTCACCACGAAGAAGTCTATCCGAGTGTAGACCCTATGTGCGTGCGAGAAGAAAGAGTACTCCCGTGACCTAGGCTTCACAAACCTCCATGGATCCACCCCACCCATCTGGTCCTTAAACCCTCTCAGTACCTTGGCCTCCGCCGGCCTCCTACCCGTCTTCGAGCTGGACTGATCCAATGAAGGATCCAAAACCGTATTGAAGTCCCTCCCATAAACAGACCTCCCGCCTCTAGAGCCGGTACCCGTCTCAAAATCCGCCTCATGAAGCCCGCATCGTCCTAATTTGGGGCATACACACTAGCAAGTACCACCTTCTCTCCCTGTAGCCTGCTCCTAACCATAACATAACTACCCCCCTTATCCGCCACCACCTCCAATGCCTCAAACAACACATTTTCCCCCAGCAGAATAGCCACTCCCCGGTTCTTGACATCCGACCCAGAGTGGAAAACCTGCCCCACCCACCCCTTCCTCAGGCGGACCTGGTCCGCTACCTTCAGGTGGGTCTCCTGAAGCATTGCCACATCTGTCTTTAGCCCCCTCAGATGAGTCAGTACCCTCGACCGCTTCACCGGCCCTATCAATCCTTTCACATTCCAGGTGACCAAACGGATCAGAGGGCGTCCCGCCCCCCTCCCCCGTCGACTAGCTATAGCCCGTCGACTGCCCGCCCCAGACCAGCACCCCACGTCCGACCCAGTCCCCACAGCGACAACACCTCACCTCTGTCTCCCCGGCCCCCACCAGCTCCTCCCTGACCCTGTCAGCAGCAAACCGGTATTCCCCTTTCCTCCCTCCCCCAGGCTAGGAACCCTCCTAGCCGCGAACCGTCTTACATTGTACTTCTGTGGGTCAGCTAACATCTGCTGACCCCGGAAACTCCCGCCAATAACCCGACCCCTCCCAAAGTGGGATCATCCCCCATCCGATCCCTCCTCCAGGCACCGCTCCAGCACGGGGAAGAACCAGTTAAGGCCCCGCCTCCCACGTCATCGTCTCCACCCCCAGTCCCGCAGCGTGGGAAACCAGAGGAAAGCCCGCACTTTCGCATTGCCCCACCACACCCTTCTGATGCAGCTCCCAAATACCAGCCCCACTCCATATCCCCAACCCGATATAGAATACAACAAAAACCCCCAACCCTCCCCGCAAGATACAAAACTCAAACAATTTCCCACAGCAAGAAAAAAACAACACCGCCATAAATAACCATATCAAAATTGCAAAAGTACAGAAAAAGAGAACACAGCAACAGTAGAAACCAGCAATAAAGTACTACAACCGACCCCGCAACCCCCAACCCCTAGTTCAAGTCCAGTTTCTCCATTGGCACAAAGGCCCACGCCACCTCCGGGGAATCAAAATAATAATGCTGGTCCGAAAAAGTTACCCACAGCTGCGCAGGCTGCAACATTCCGAACTTTATCTTCTTCTTGTAAAGCACCCCTATCCACCGATTAAACCCGGACCGCCGCTTAGCCACCTCTGCACTCCAATCCTCGTAGATCTGTACTACCCCATTCTCCCAGTTGCTGCTCTTCACCTTCTTGGCCCAGCGCAGCTCACACGCCCGATCATTGAACGGGTGGAACCTCACCAGCACTGCATGCCGCGGTTCCTTGCCCTTAGGCCTCCTGGCGAGTACCGTGTGGGCTCCCTCCATCTCCAGGGGCATATGGAAAGACCCGGCCCCACTAGCGAGTTCAGCATCGTAGCCACGTAGGTTGTCAGTTCCGACCCCTCCATCCCCTCCGCAAGGCCCCAGATCCGCAGATAATTCCGCCTCATGCGGTGATCAACCACCTCGAAGGGATCCTGCCACTTCTTGTGGAGTGCCTCGTGCCCCTCCACCTTACTCACTAGAACCACGGCCCCCTACTCTCGTTCAGTGGCCTGTGTCTGCAATGCCTTGATGGCAGCACCCTGGGTCATAGAACATAGAACATAGAACAGTACAGCACAGAACAGGCCCTTCGGCCCTCGATGTTGTGCCGAGCAATGATCACCCTACTTAAACCCACATACCCGTAACCCGACAATCCCCCCATTAACATTACACTACGGGCAATTTAGCATGGCCAATCCACCTAACCCGCACATCTTTGGACTGTGGGAGGAAACCGGAGCACCCGGAGGAAACCCACGCACACACGGGGAGGACGTGCAGACTCCACACAGACAGTGACCCAGCCGGGAATCGAACCTGGGACCCTGGAGCTGTGAAGCATTGATGCTAACCACCATGCTACCGTGAGGCCGTCATCTGAATCTCCGGGAGCCTTTTCATTGTTCCCTGCAGAGAACTCATTACCACAGCATTGAAATCTGCAAAACAGCGCAGGAGAGAGACTTGTTGCTCCTGGGCCCACTGCTTCCACTCCTCTGGAGCTCTGCCGGCCGTCATCTTGGATTCCTTCCCCCGTTTTTTCTGGGAAGCTGCTGCCGTTTTTTCCGCCTTTCCACTCCGAGTTCGAGTCATGAACTGCGGAGAAAGTCGATCAGCACACCTTCCACCGTGAGACGTCGAAAAAGTTCCGTTTTGGGCTCTAAAAAGAGCCGAAAAGTCCGTTTGAAACAGGAGCTCCCAAATAGAACAAAGAACATAGAACATAGAACACTACAGCGCAGTACGGGCCCTTCGGCCCTCGATGTTGCGCCGACCTGTGAAACCATCTGAAGCCTATCTGACCTACACTATTCCATTTTCATCCATATGTCTATCCAGTGACCACTTAAATACCCTTAAAGTTGGCGAGTCTACTACTGTTGCAGACAGGGCGTTCCACACCCCTACTACTCTCTGAGTAAAGAAACTGCCTCTGACATCTGTCCTATATCTCTCACCCCTCAATTTAAAGCTATGTCCCCTCGTGTTGGTCATCACCATCCGAGGAAAAAGACTCTCACTGTCCACCCTATCTAACCCTCTGACTATCTTATATGACTCTATTAAGTCACCTCTCAGCCTTCTCTTCTCTAACGAAAACAACCTCAAGTCCCTGAGCCGTTCCTCGTAAGACCTTCCCTCCATAACAGGTAACATCCCAGTAAATCTCATCTGAACCCTTTCCAAAGCTTCCACATCCTTCCTATAATGTGGTGACCAGAACTGCACGCAGTACTCCAGGTGTGGCCGCACCAGAGTTATGTACAGCTGCAGCATGACCTTGTGGCTCCGAAACTCAATCCCACTACTGTTAAAGGCTAGCACACCATATGCCTTCTTAACAGCCCCATTAACATGGGTGGCAACTTTCAGGGATTTATGTACCGGGATGCCGAGATCTCTCTGTCAATCTACACGATCAAGAATCTTGCCATTAGCCCAGTACTCTGCACTCCTGTTACTCCTTCCAAAGTGAACCACCTCACACTTTTCCGCATTAAACTCCATCTGCCACCTCTCAGCCCAGCTCTGCAGCTTATCTATGTCCCTCTGTACCCTATAGCATCCTTCAGCACTATCCACAACTCCACCGACCTTCGTGTCATCTGCAAATTTACTAACCCATCCTTCTACACCCTCTTCCAGGTCATTTATAAAAATTACAAACAGCAGTGGCCCCAAAACAGATCCTTGCGGTACACCACTAGTAACTGAACTCCAGGATGAACATTTGCCATCAACCACCACCCTCTGTCTTCTTTCAGCTAGCCAATTACTGATCCAAACCGCTAAATCACCTTCAATTCCATACTTCCTTATTTTCTGCAATAGCCTACCGTGGGGAACCTTATCAAACGCCTTACTGAAATCCATATACACCACATCAACAGCTTTACCCTGATCCACCTGTTTGGTCACCTTCTCAAAAAACTCAATAAGGTTTGTGAGACATGACCTACCCTTCACAACACCGTGTTGAGTATCGCTAATCAACTTGTTCTTTTCAAGATGATTATAAACCCTATCTCTTATAACCTTTTCCAACATTTTACCCACAACCGAAGTAAGGCTCACAGGTCTATAATTACCAGAGTTGTCTCTACTCCCCTTCTTGAACAAGGGGACAACATTTGCTATCCTCCAGTCTACCGGCACTATTCCTGTCGACAAAGACGACATAAAGATCAAGGACAAAGGCTCAGCAATCTCCTCCCTGGCTTCCCAGAGAATACTAGGATAAATCCCATCTGGCCCAGGGGACTTGTCTATTTTGACATTTTCTAAAATTGCTAACACCTCCTCCTTTTGAACCTCAATTCCATCTAGCCTGGTCGACTGAACCTGAGTGTTCTCCTCGACAACATTGTCTTTCTCCAGTGTAAACACTGACGAAAAATATCCATTTAATGCTTCCCCTATCTCCTCTGATTCCACACACAACTTTCCACTACTATCCTTGATTGGCCCTAATCTTACTCGAGTCATTCTTTTGTTCCTGATATACCTATAGAAAGCCTTAGGGTTTTCCTTGATCCTATCCGCCAATGACTTTTCGTGTCCTCTCCTCGCTCTTCTTAACTCTCCCTTTAGGTCCTTCCTGGCTAACTTGTAACTCTCAAGTGCCCTAACTGAGCCTTCATGTCTCATCCTAACATAAGCCTTCTTCTTCCTCTTGACAAGTGCTTCAACTTCCTTAGTAAACCACGGCTCCCTTGCTCGACAA
Source organism: Scyliorhinus canicula (assembly GCF_902713615.1). NCBI lineage: Eukaryota > Metazoa > Chordata > Chondrichthyes > Carcharhiniformes > Scyliorhinidae > Scyliorhinus > Scyliorhinus canicula. The sequence goes on from NW_024055689.1 coordinate 30,765, forward strand.
CTTCCTCCCTGCCTGACAGGTACATACTTATCAAGGACACGCAGTAGCTGTTCCTTGAAAAAGCTCCACATTTCGATTGTACCCATTCCCTGCAGTTTCCTTCCCCATCCTATACCTCCTAAATCTTGCCGAATAGCATCATAATTGCCTTTCCCCCAGCTATAATTCTTGCCTTGCGGTATATACCTATCCCTGCCCATTGCTGAAGTAAACATAACCGAGTTGTGATCACTATCACCAAAGTGCTCACCTACATCTAAATCTAACACCTGGCCGGGTTCATTACACAGTACCAAATCCAATGTGGCCTCGCCCCTTGTTGACCTGTCTACATACTGTGTCAGAAAACCCTCCTGCACACACTGCACAAAAACTGACCCATCTATAGTACTCGAACTATAGTATTTCCAGTCAATATCTGGAAAGTTAAAGTCCCCCATAACAACTACCCTGTTACTCTCGCTCCTGTCAAGAATCATCTTTGCAATCCTTTCCTCTACATCTCTGGGACTATTCGGAGGTCTATAGACAACTCCCAACAGGGTGATCTCTCCTCTACTGTTCCTAACCTCGGCCCATACTGCCTCAGTAGACGAGTCCTCAAGCGTCCTTTCTACCGCCGTAATACTTTCCTTGATTAACAATGCCACACCCCCCTCCTCTTTTACCATCTTCTCTGTTTTTACAGAAACATCTAAATCCTGGAACCTGCAACAACAATTCCTGTCCCTGCTCTACCCATGTCTCCGAAATCGCCACAACATCGAGATCCCAGGTACCAACCCATGCTGCCAGCTCACCCACCTTATTCCGGATGCTCCTGGCGTTGAAGTAGACACACTTCAAACCAGCGTCCTGCTTGCTGGTGCCCTCTTTCGAACTTTTAACCCTATCCCTGACCTCACTACTCTCAACATCCTGTACACTGGGTCTACAATTTAGGTTCCCATCCCTCTGCTGAATTAGTTTAAACCCCCCCGAAGAGCACTAGCAAATCTCCCTCCCAGGATATTGGTACCCCTCTGGTTCAGGTGAAGACCATCCTGTTTGTAGAGGTCCCACCTACCCCAGAATGAGCCCCAATTATCCAGGAAACCAAAACCCTCCCTCCTGCACCATCCCTGTAGCCACGTGTTCAACTCCTCTCTCTCCTTATTTCTTACTTCGCTAGCACGTGGCACGGGTAACAACCCAGAGATAACAACTCTGTTTGTTCTAGCTCTCAGCTTCCACCCTAGCTCCCTGAATTTCTGTCTCAAATCCCCATCTCTCTTCCTACCTATGTCGTTGGTACCTATGTGGACCACGACTTGGGGCTGCTCCCCCTCCCCCTTAAGGATCCCAAAAACACGATCAGAGACATCACGAACCCTGGCACCTGGGAGGCAACACACCAACCGTGAGTCTCTTTCGTTCCCACAGAACCTCCTGTCTGTTCCTCTAACTATGGAGTCCCCAATGACAAGTGCTCTGTTCCTCTTCTCCCTTCCCTTCTGAGCAACAGGGACAGACTCTGTGCCAGAGACCTGCGCCCTATTGCTTACCCCTGGTAAGTCGTCCCCCGCAACAGTATCCAAAACGGTATACTTGTTATAGAGAGGAACGACCACAGGGGATCCCTGCACTGCCTGCCGGTTCCCTCTGCCTCCCCTGACGGTAACCCATCTACTTTCTTCTTTTACCTGAGGTGTGACTACCTCCCTATAACTCCTCTCAATAACCTCCTCCGCCTCCCGAATGATCCGAAGTTCATCCAGCTCCAGCTCCAGGTCCCTAATGCGGCTCTCGAGGAGCTGGAGTTGGGTGCACTTCCCGCAGATGTAGTCAGAAGGGACACGAGAGGTGACCCTTTCCTCCCACATTCTGCAGGAGGAACATTCAACTGCCCCAGCCTCCATTCCCACTGAACTAACTTCCCAACTACTGAAAAATAAAAAAATAACAAACTTGTTAGTTTAGCAATCCAACGGACAGAGCTTTTTTTTTTTTTTTTGGTTAGAGGAGGAGGATGGGTGGGAGACACTACGTAAGTAGTGTTTCGGGTAAAGCTGTCACTCGAGAACAGCCCCTTCACAAACCACCTTCAACTTACGCTGACCGCACTGCACGTATGACAAGTCTCCCCGGAACAGCCAATCAGAAGCTCTGCTCTGCTGCCCTCTGCTGGATGCTCACCTTCCGTCGAACTCCTCGGGTCACTGATGCAGGTGCACCTTCAACTTACGCTGACCGCACTGCACGTATGCAAATCTCCCCGGAACAGCCAATCAGAAGCTCTGCTCTGCTGCCCTCTGCTGGATGCTCACCTTCCGTCGAACTCCTCGGGTCACTGATGCAGGTGCACCTTCAACTTACGCTGACCGCACTGCACGTATGCAAATCTCCCCGGAACAGCCAATCAGAAGCTCTGCTCTGCTGCCCTCTGCTGGATGCTCACCTTCCGTCGAACTCCTCGGGTCACTGATGCAGGTGCACCTTCAACTTACGCTGACCGCACTGCACGTATGCAAATCTCCCCGGAACAGCCAATCAGAAGCTCTGCTCTGCTGCCCTCTGCTGGATGCTCACCTTCCGTCGAACTCCTCGGGTCACTGATGCAGGTGCACCTACAACTTACGCTGACCGCACTGCACGTATGCAAATCTCCCCGGAACAGCCAATCAGAAGCTCGGCTCTGCTGCTCTCTGCTGGATGCTCACCTTCCGTCGAACTCCTCGGGTCACTGATGCAGGTGCACCTTCAACTTACGCTGACCGCACTGCACGTGTGCAAATCTCTCCGGAACAGCCAATTAGAAGCTCTGCTCTGCTGCCCTCTGCTGGATGCTCACCTTCCGTCGAACTCCTCGGGTCACTGATGCAGGTGCACCTTCAACTTACGCTGACCGCACTGCACGTATGCAAATCTACCCGGAACAGCCAATCAGAAGCTCTGCTTCTGTGCGCCTTCTACGTCATCGCCGCCACCGGAAGTTGGGACCACTGTCAATAATGATAATCTACCCAGGGACCACGGTAAATAATGATCTACTTCCCAGGGACCACTGTAAATAGTGATATACTGCACAGGGATCACTGTAAATAATGTTATGCTGCCCAGGGACCACTGTAAATAATGGTATACTGCCCAGGGACCACTGTAAATAATGATACACTGCCCAGGGGCCACTGTAAATAATGATATACTACCCAGTGACCACTGTAAATAATGATATTCTATCCTGGGCCCACTGTAAATAATGATATTCTACCCAGGGATATCTGTAAATAATGCGAGACTGCCCAGGGACCACTGTAAATAATGACATACTACTCAGGGTCCACTGTAAATAATGATATACTACCCAGGGTACACTGTAAATAATATTATTCCGAGGGAACACTGTAATAATGGCATTCTGCCCAGGGACCACTGTAAATAATGATATTCCAACCAGGGACCACTGTAAATAATTATATTCTACCGAGGGACCACTGTAAATAATGATGTACAGCCAGTGACCACTGTAAATAATGATATACTGCCCAGGGACCGCTCTAAATAATGATATACAGCTCAAGGGACCACTGTAAATAATGATATACTGCCCAGGGATCGCTGTAAATAATGATATACTGCCCAGGGCCCGCTGTAAATAATTATATTTTACCTGGGGACCGGAAAAAAATGATATTCTACCAAGGGAGCACTGTAAATAATAATATTCTACCGCGGACCACTGTAAATAATGATATACTACCCAGGGACCACTGTAAACAATGATATACTATCCAGGGGCCACTGTAAATAATGATATACTATCCAGGGGCCACTGTAAATAATGATTTACTACCCAGGGACCACTGTATATAATGATATTCTAACCAGAGACCACGTTAAACAATTGCATTCTACCCAGGGACCACTGTAAATAATGATAGTCTACCAGAGACCACTGCAAATAATGATATTCTACACAGGGACCACAGTAAATAATGATATTGTACCTGCGTAACGGTAAATAATGATATTCTAACCAACGACCTCTGTAAATAATTATATTCATCCCAGGGGCCACTGTAAATAATGATATGATGCCAAGAGACCACTGTAAATAGGTATATACTACACAGGGTCCACTGCAAATAATGATATACTTCCCAAGGACCACTGTAAATAATGATATACTGCCCAGGGACCGCTGTGAATAATGATACACTGCCCAGGGACCACTGTAAATAATGATACCTACTTAAGGCCACTGTAAGTAATGAGAGAGATGCAGAGAGAGGGAGGTAAAGAAGGAGGGAGAGTGAGATAGAGGGAAAGACATTCTGAGAGAGAGTTTTGATAGAGAAACAAAGAGAGGGAGGTGCAGAAGGAAGGAGAGGGAGATACAGGATGTGATACAGATTGAAAGCTAGATACAGAGAGATTGGAGTGGACAGGATTGTGTTTACTTTTTGTTTAATGTCACGTGTACCGAGGGAGAGTGAAAAGTATTTTTCGCAGCTCAACTGATCATTGAGTACATGGAAAGAAATGAAAAACGATAAGAGAGAGAGCGATACAGAGAAAGATACAGAGAGAGATACAGAGAGAGTCACAGAGAGATACAGAGATATACAGGGAGATACAGAGATACAGAGTCAGAGAGATGCTTAGATTGATATAGAGTGAGATACAGAGGGAGGGATACAGAGAGATACAGAGAGAGATACAGAGAAAGATACAGAGGGAGATGCAGAGATAAAGAAATAGAATCAGAGAGAGTGATAGACAGATAGTTACAGAAAGAGATACAGAGAGAGATATACAGGCAGATAGATACAAAGAGAGATACAGAGAGAGGTACAGAGAGAGATACAGAGAGAAATACAGAAGGAGATACAGAAAGAGATACAGACAGATAGATACAGAGATAGACACAGAGAGAGATACAGAGAACGGTACAGAGAGAGATAGAGAGGGAGGTATAGAGAGAGATACAGAGAGAGATACAGAGAGAGATACAGAGAACTATACAGATAGAGATAGAGAGAGATACCGAAATAGATACAGAGCGATGCAAGGATATGTGCAGAGAAAGATGTACAGAGAAATACGGAGTGAGAGATATAGAGAGATTCAGAGAGAAAGATACAGAGAAAGATATACAGACAGATAGATACAGAGATACAGAGAAAAACCGAGATACAGAGAGAAATACAGAGACAGAGAGGAACAGAGTGAGAATCAGAGACAGATACAATGAGAGATAGAGATAGAGAGATAGAGAGAGAGAGGGGTACAGAGAGAGGGAGCATTGTAAATAATGATATACTGACAAGGGACCACTGTAAATAATGATATACTGCCCAGGGACCACTGTAAATAATATTACCTATTTAAGGTCACTGTAAATAATGCGAGAGATGCAGAGATAGGTGAATAGAACTCTCTCTCAGAAGGTCTCGCCCTGTATCTCTCTCCCTCCTTCTGTACCTCCCTCACTCTTTCTCTATCATAAATCTCTCTCAGGATCTCTCTTCCTGTATCTCTTTCTGTATCCCACCGTCTAGATGCAGAGAGAGGTGCAGAGAGATACAGGGAGGGAGACACAGAGGGAGAGAGACAGATACAGAGAGAGATAGAGAGGAGACAGAGAGAGCGATGTGCAGAGAGAGAGATACAGAGACAGACAGGTACTTATAGATAGAGATAGAGAGATAGATGCAGAGAGGGATTCTGAGTTATTGAGAGGGTGATACAGAGAGAAATACAGAGAGAGACACAGAGAGATACAGAGAGAGATACAGAGAGAGATACAGAAGGAGGTAGAGAGAGACACACAGAGATACAGAGACAGACACAGGGGCAGATACACAAAAACATAGATACAGGAATGCATTCCCGGGTTCTGCTGGTCACGGATGACACCATTTCCTCTCTGCCAATCTTTCCCCTGCCCTCCGTTCTGACTCTAGAAATGTCCTGGTGACTAACATTATACTGACTGCTCTGTCACTCCAGGGTTTATCCCTCTCTCGTTTTATAAACAGGATGGGACATTGACAATCCCGCAGTCCACTGGAGACACTCAGATACCAATGCGGATTGAATATCAGGGTCAGTGTTTGCACTATTTCCACACCGCATCCCTCAGTCACTGTCACAGAGACAATTCAGACGCGGTTACTCTTCTATTTCATTGTGATATAAATAGTATTGGATTGAAAGGGGTTAACCGAGCCTGTTTGTTTTGTGAATGTTATTAATGTATGTCTCCATGGATCCTAACCGTGTCACTGGAGGGTTTCTCTCTGTTATACTAAGCGATTCATTTCACTATGTTATCCCAAACTGTCAGGGGGAGCGTCAATTCCAACACTGACAGAGATCAGCGGCTCCAGAGAGACCGAGAGGAGGGAGCAGAATCTGGGAACTATCCAGAGGCACGTTACAGCAATGGATCAGAATCTGGGAACTATCCACAGGAACGTTACAGCAATGGATCAGAATCTGGGAACTATCCACAGGAACGTGACAGCTCTGGATCAGAATTTGGGAACTATCCACATGAACGTTACAGCAATGGATCAGAATCTGGGAACTATCCACAGCAACGTTACAGCAATGGATCAGAATCTGGGAACTATCCACATGGACGTCACAGCAATGGATCAGAATCTGGGAACTATCCACCGGAACGGTACAGCAGTGGATCAGAATCTGGGAACTATCCACAGGAGCATTACAGCAATGGAATAGAATCTGGGAACTATCCTCAGGAACGTTACAGCAATGGATCAGAATCTGGGAACTATCCACAGGAACGTTACAGCAATGGATCAGAATCTGGGAACTATCCACAGGAACGTGACAGCTCTGGATCAGAATTTGGGAACTATCCACAGGAACGTTACAGCAATGGATCAGAATCTGGGAACTATCCACATGGACGTCACAGCAATGGATCAGAATCTGGGAACTATCCACAGGAACGTTACAGCAATGGATCAGAATCTGGGAACTATCCACAGGAACGTTACATCAATGGATCAGAATCTGGGAACTATCCACAGGAACATTACAGAAATGGAGAGGAGTTTACCCGAGGGTCATTTTTGGATTTCTGTATATCCTTTCCCTTCACCAGATTGGATCTGGGCCGCACTGATGATAATTCAAGCGGATTATTATTCCCTCCTGGCTGTTGTCGGTGTCCCTGGTAAGTCTCCCTGTCCAGTTATTTATTGTATAAACTACTTTAAGAGTATTATTGCTCTGGTCATTTCCATCTTGGAATGATTGAATACATGTTCTTCAGTTCCAGTCACTAATCTCAGTCCCTATCCACTATCCACACACCGCTCCCTGGCTGAAATCGGAGTCTGTTCACAATCTCCGCACTCCCTTTGACACTCAAATTATTTATATCCAGATGTTCTCCATTCCCAATCCTGCCTACACGCCATGGCCTCACCTCAGCCGCAGAATAATCCATCATCTGTGTCTGTGCTACATCCAGGCTGGTTTTTTGCGATTAAATTCTAGTCACACAATTGCTGTTACAAATCTTTATGAAGCACAGATCACCCCCAACTCTGCTGTCCATATCCTAACCCTTACCCAACTCCAGTCTCATACCATCCCTGTGCTCACTGATACCCAATCCCAGTCACATACCATCACTGTGCTCACTGATCCACATTGGTTCCCAGTCTGACAGCATCTCAATAGCAATATTCTCATTCTGAGATTGAAATTATCCACAGTCTCACACAATAATTTTGATAATTTCCAACTAATGTGGAATCAGATAATTTCCATTCCATGTCCTGTTATGTTATTCGGAAGTTAATGGAGGTGATGTGGAGTGTTTCTGGAGGTTGTGTTATTGGGAAGTTAGTGTAGATGATGTTTGGATTGGGTTTGTTTATTGCCACGTGTACCGATGTACAGTGCTAAGTATTTTTCTTCGAGCTGCTGAACAGATCATTCAGTACATGGGAAGAAAAGGGAATATTAGAAAATACATCATAGGCAACACAAGATATACAATTTCACTACATAAGCATTGGCACCGGATGAAGCATACAGGGTGTGGTGTTAATGTGGTCAGTACATACGAAGGTCATTTAGGAGTCCGGTGTCAGTGGGGAAGAAGCAGTTTTGAGTCTGTTCGTGCGTGTTCTCAGACTTCTGAATCTCCTGCCCAATGGAAGAAGTTGGAAGAGTGAGTAAGCCGGGTAGGAGGGATCTTTTATTATGCTGTCCCCTTTCCCCAGTCAGCGGGAGGTGTAGATGGAACCAATGGATGGGAAGCAGGTCTGTGTGATGGAATGGGCGGTTATTTACGACTCTCTGAAGTTTCTTGCTGTCCTGGGCCGAGCAGTTGCCATACCAGGCTGTGATGCAGCCATATAAGATATGTTCGATAGTGCATCTATAAAAGTTGGTAATGGTTATTTTGAGGACATGCCGAATTTCCTTAGTTTCCTGAAGAAGTACAGGCGCTGTTGTGTTTTCTTGGTGGAGTGTCGAGGTGGGTGGACCAGGACAGATTTTTGGTCATGTGTACCCCCAGGAATTTGAAACTGCTCACCATCTCCACCTCGGCTCCGTTGATGCTGACAGGGGTGTGTTCAGTACTTTGCTTCCTGAAGTCAATGACCAGCTCTTTAGTTTTGCTGGCATTGAGGGAGAAATTGTTGTCGCTGCACCACTTCACGAGGTTATCTATCTCCCTCCTGTATACTGGCTCATCGTTATTCGAGATCCGGCCCACTATGGTCGTATTGTCAGCAAACTTGTAGATGGACTTGGAACCAAGTTTTGCCACGCAGTCGTGTGTGTAAAGGGAGTAGAGTAATGGGCTAAGTACACAGCCTTGCGGGGAACGGTATTGCAGACTATAGTGGAGGAGGTGTTGTTGTTCATTCTTACTGATTGTGGTCTGTTGGTCAGAAAATCGAAGATCCAGTACTGCTTTCTTTGGCACGCAGTCGTCCACACATTTGCTGATGAAGTCTGTGACAGTGGTGGCATACTCATTTAAGTTAGTCGCTGAATTCTTAAATATGGACCAGCCCACTGTCTCTTAGCAGTCACGTAAGGACTCTTCTGTCTCCTCGGCCCAGCACAACCTTCTTAGCTGGATTCTGCCGCTTGAGTTTCTGCTTGTAAGCCGGAAGAAGGAGCACCGTCTTTTGGTCTGATTTCCAAAAGTGTGGAACGGTAGGGGCCCTTGATTTTTGAGTAGCAGTGGTCAAGAGTGTTGTCACCCCTGGTGGGACAGGAGATGTGTTGGTGAAATTTTGGCAGTACACTCTTGAGGTTGGCCTTGTTGACGTCTCCGGCCACGATGAACAAGGCCTCCGGGTGTTCTGTTTCATAGTTGTTTATAACTGTGCACAGTTCGTGAAGATGTGTTTATGGGGGTTGTGCAATTGGGAAGTTAGTGGAGGTGATGTGGATGGGTTTCTGAAGATTGTGTTCTTGTTAAGTTAGTGGGGCTGATGAGGATGGGTTTCTGGAGGTTGTGTTATTGGGAAGTTAGTGGGGCTGATGAGGATTGGTTTCTGCAGGTCGTGTTATTGGGAAGTTAGTTGGGGGTGATGAAGATCGGTTTCTGGAGGTTGTGTTATTGGGAAGTTAGTGGGGGTGATGTGGATGGGTTTCTGGAGGTTGTGTTATTGGGAAGTTAGTGGAGGTGATGAGGATGGGTTTCTGGAGGCTGTGTTATTGGGAAGTTAGTGGGGGTGATGAGGATGGGTTTCTGGAGGTTGTGTTATTGGAAAGTTAGTGGAGGTGATGAGGATCGGTTTCTGGAGGTTGTGTTATTGGGAAGTTAGTGGGAGTGATGAGGATGGGTTACTGGAGACTCTAATATTGGGAAGTTAGTGGATGTGATGAGGATGGGTTTCTGCTGGTTGTGTGATTGGGAAGTTAGTGGAGGTGATGAGGATGAGGATCTGGATGTTGTGGTGTTGGAAAATTAGTGGAGATAATGAGGATGGGTTTCTGGAGTTTGTGTTATTGCGGATTTAGTCGATGTAACGTGGATGTTTTTGGAGGTTGTTTTATTGCGTTGTGGAGGTTATGTGGGCGTGTTTGTGGAGGTTGTGTTATTTGGAAGTTAGTGGATGTGCTGTGTATGTGTTTCTGGAGGGTGTGTTATTGGGAAGTTAGCGGGATTGATGAGGATGAGTTTCTAGAGGTTGTGTTATTGGGAAGTTATTGGATGTGATGTGGATCTCTTTCTGGAGGTTGTGTGATTGGGAAGTTAGTAGGGGTGATGTGGATGTCTTTCTGGAGGTTGTGTGATTGGGAAGTTAGTGAGGGGAATGAGGATATGTTTCCGGTGTTGTCTTATTGGGAAATTACTGGGAGCGATGAGGATGAATGTCTGAAGGTTGTGTTATTGGAAAGTTAGTAGAGTTGCTGTGGATGCGTTCCTGGAGGTTGTGTTATTGCTATTTTAGTGGAGGTGATACGAATATTTTTCAGGAGGGTGTTTGATTGGATAGTTAGTGGAGGTGCTGTGGATTTGTTATTGGAGTTTGTGTTATTGGGAATTTAGTGGAGGTGATGTGGATGGGTTTCTGGGAGTTGTGTTATTGGGGAGTTAGTGGAGGTGATGAGGATGGGTTTCTGGAGGTTGTGTTATTTGGAAGTTAGTGGAGGTGATGAGGATGAGTTTCTTCAGGTTGTGTTATTGGGAAGTTAGTGGGGGTGATGAGGATGGTTTTCTGCAGGTTGTGTTATTGGGAAGTTAGTGGGGGTGATGAGGATTGGTTTCTGGAGCTTCTGTTATTGAGAAGTTACTGGGTGTGATGAGGATGGGTTTCTGGAGGTTGTGTTATTCGGCAGTTAGTGGGTGTGATGAGGATGGGTTTCTGGAAGTTGTGTTATTGGGAAGTTATTGGAGGTGATGTAGATGGGTTCCTGGAGATTGTGTTATTGGGGAATTAGTGAAGGTCATGAGGATATGTTTCTGGAGGTTCTGTTCTTGGAGTGTTCGTGGGTGTAATGTGGATGAGTTTCTGGAGGTTGTGTTGGGAAGTTAGTGGAGGTGAAGTGGATGGGTTTGTGGAGTTTGTGTTGTCAGGAAGTTAGCTCCGGATTTTCGGCGGGAGCAGTGTCCACGGGCCTGCCGGGATGGTAAGTGTACCTTAAAAATGTTACCTTTAGAGCTGTAGGAAATCTGTCGTGGTGATTTCTGGGGATATTTGTTAGTACCTGTATATATAATTCGGGCGGTTGATAAACCAGAGGCACTAAATTTGTTGTGTCCCCCACCCTTCCACCTCCTCCAACCTAAGGGTTTGAGTGAATATAAGGTAAGCTCTTCCTTTCCTTTTCTTGTTTTATCTAGAGGTGATGTCAGGGAAGGCAGTACAATGCTCCTCCTGCAGAATGTTTGAGGTGAGGGACGCCGTCAGTGTCCCTGCTGATTTCATCTGTGGGAAGTGCACCCAACTCCAGCTCCTCAAAAACCGTGTTAGGGACCTGGAGCTTGAGCTGGATGAACTTTGGATCATTCGGGAGGCAGAGGGGGTCATAGATAGGGGCTTCAGGGAAGTAGTTACACCAAAGACTGGAGATAGATGGGTAACTGTAAGAGGGAGTGGGAAGAAGAAGTCAGTGCAGGGACCCACTGCGGTCGTTCCCCTGAGAAACAAGAATACCGTTTTGGATACATGTGGGGGGGATGACTTACCAGGGGTAAGCCATGGGGTACGGGCCTCTGGCACGGAGTTTGTCCCTGTTGCTCAGAAGGGAAGGGGGGAAAGGAGTAGAACATTAGTAATTGGGGATTCAATAGTCAGGGGCACAGATACGAGGTTTTGTGGGAGCGAGAGAGACTCACGTTTGGTATGTTGCCTCCCAGGTGCAAGTGTCCGTGAGGACTCGGATCGAGTTTTCCGTGTCCTTAATGGGGAGGGGGAGCAGCCCCAAGTCGTAGTCCACATTGGCACTAACGACATAGGTAGGAAAGGGGAGAAGGATGTCAGACAGGCCTTTAGGGAGCTAGGATGGAAGCTCAGAGCGAGAACAAACAGAGTTGTTATCTCTGGGTTGTTGCCCGTGCCACGTGATAGTGAGATGAGGAAGAGGCTACAGGGATGGTGCATGCGGGAGGGATTCAGATTTCTGGATAACTGAGGCTCTTTCTGGGGAAGGTGGGACCTCTATAGACAGGATGGTCTACATCTGAACCAGAGGGACACCAATATCCTGGGGGGTGGGAGATTTGTTAGTGCTCTTTGGGGGGTGTTTAAACTAATTCAGCAGGGGCATGGGAACCTGGATTGTAGTTTTGGGGTACGGGAGATTGAGAGTGTAGAGGTCAGGAGCACAGATTTGACTTCGCAGGAGGGTGCCAGTGTTCAGGTAGATGGTTTGAAGTGTGTCTACTTTAATGCCAGGAGTATACGAAATAAGGTAGGGGAACTGGCAGCATGAGTTGGTACCTGGGACTTCGATATTGTGGCCATTTCAGAGACATGGATAGAGCAGGGACAGGAATGGTTGTTGCACGTTCCGGGGGTTAGGTGTTTTAGTAAGCTCAGATAAGGGGGCAAAAGAGGGGGAGGTGTGGCGCTGCTAGTCAAGGACAGTATTACGGTGGCGGAAAGGATGCTAGATGGGGACTCTTCTTCTGAGGTAGTATGGGCTGAGGTTAGAAACAGGAAAGGAGAGGTCACCTGTTGGGAGTTTTCTATAGGCCACCTAATAGTTCTAGGGATGTAGAGGAAAGGATGGCGAAGATGATTCTGGAAAAGAGCGAAAGTAACAGGGTAGTTGTTATGGGAGACTTTTACTTTCCAAATATTGACTGGAAAATATATAGTTCTAGTACATTAGATGGGTCATTCTTTGTACAATGTGTGCAGGAGGGTTTCCTGACACAATATGTTGACAGGCCAACAAGAGGCGAGGCCACATTGGATTTGGTTTTGGGTAATGAACCAGGCCAGGTGTTAGATCTGGAGGTAGGTGAGCACTTTGGAATCAGTGACCACAATTCGGTGACCTTTACGTTAGTGATGAAAAGGGATACGTATACCCCGCAGGACAAGAGCTATAGCTGGGGGAAGGACAATTATGTTGCTATTAGACATGACTTAGGATGTGTTGGTTGGAGAAGTAGACTGCAAGAGTTGGGCACACTGTATATGTGGAGCTTGTTCAAGAAACAGCTATTGCATGTTCTTGATAAGTACGTACCAGTCAGGCAGGGAGGAAGGGGTCGAGCGAGGGAACCGTGGTTTACCAAAGAAGTGGAATCTCTTGTTGAGAGGAAGAAGGAGGCCTATGTGAAGATGAGGCGTGAAGTTTCAGTTGGGGCGCTTGATAGTTACAAGGAAGCGAGGAAGGATCTAAAGAGAGAGCTGAGACGAGCAAGGAGGGGACATGAAAAGTCTTTGGCAGGTAGGATCAAGGAAAACCCAAAAGCGTTCAATAGGTATGTCAGGAATAAAATAATGACTCGGGTAAGAGTAGGGCCAGTCAAGGACAGTGGTGGGAAATTGTGTGTGGAGGCTGAGGAGATAAGCGAGATTCTAAATGAATACTTTTCGTCAGTATTCACTCAAGAAAAAGAT